>NC_056725.1:240413991-240588991 GCF_019279795.1 Protopterus annectens | reverse complement strand
ACTTCTTCCTCTCCGTCCGATCCTGATGTTCTTTTGCCGCCATTGTGTCCTCTCTACCTTAGCTCGGATGTTTGGATGCACCAGATCCAATGTTGACCTTAATCTCCGCCCTTGCAACATCTCGGCAGGTGACAATCCGTGGTAGACTGGGGTGTAACGGTAGCTGAATAACACCCTTGACACTTTTGCTGCCATACTTCCGTCTCCGGCCTTTATCATCATTGCTTTAAAGGTCTGGACAGCCCTTTCAGCACAGCCATTTGAAGCCGCATGGTATGGTGCTGATGTGACGGTAATGATGCCATTTTTTTTCAGAAAACCCTTGAACTCTCCACTCATGAAACATGAAGCATTATCTGATACAATAGTCTCTGGTAGTCCTTGACTACTGAAACTCTTCCTCAGGCATTCAATGGTCGTGGTGGAAGTGGTTGTTTTAACTGGATAGGCATCCATCCATTTAGAATGAGCATCCATTATTATCAAAAACATTGCCCCCATAAAAGGCCCTGCATAGTCTATATGAAGTCTCTGCCAAGGTCTACTCGCCACTCCCATGGGTGTAGTGGTGCCGCCACCGGTAAGTTGTGATGTTGCTGACAGATGTTACACTCTTTCACAGCGACTTCAATGTCGTGGTCCAACTTTGGCCACCAGAAATAACTTCGTGCTAAGGCCTTCATTCGGTGATGCCCACATGACCCTGGTGCAGCTGTTGTAAAAGTGCACGCCTTCCTGGGGCGGAATTATCACCATGCCCCCACAACACGCATCCATCTTGCACACTCAGCTCTGTTTTCCTCACCTCATAAGGCCGGAAAACTGGATCAGGTTGTTGTGTTGTCCAGCCTTGCTGGACCCACTGAAACACTCGAGCCAACACCGGGTCTTTTTGTGTCCATTCGCTCAGTTCCCTCGCTGACACCAACGTG
This sequence comes from Protopterus annectens, assembly GCF_019279795.1. Taxonomy (NCBI): domain Eukaryota; kingdom Metazoa; phylum Chordata; order Ceratodontiformes; family Protopteridae; genus Protopterus; species Protopterus annectens. The sequence goes on along the minus strand of NC_056725.1, from coordinate 240,588,059 downwards.
ATGTCCTCCATCATCAACACTCGGTCCTCCGTTTCCTCTCGCTGGAGAGGCCCCTGTAGCGGCAGACGGCTCCGCGCATCCACATTGCTATGGTGTTTCCCGGGCTTATAAACAATCTCATATTCATAAGCTCTCAATGTTACAGCCCATCTCTGAATGCGGGGAGAAACCATCTGAGGCACGGCCTTCATCTCGTTGAACAGTGACAACAAGGGCTTATGATCGGTGCAAACAGTAAACTTCCTGCCATAGAGGTATTTGTGGAACCGCTTAATTCCAAAAATTACAGCCAAACCCTCTTTGTCTAGCTGGGAATAGTTGGACTCCGCTGGTGTCAAGGTTCGTGACATGAACCCGATGGGTCTTTCTTGTCCATCTGGCATACGGTGTGCCAACACGCCCCTAACCCATAAGGTGAGACATCACATGACAGAATTAAGTCCTTATGACTATCGTAGTGCACCAAAACCTCTGAGGACTGCATTAGTTTCTTGGACTGCTCAAACGCTCTGTCCTGTTCCTCCTGCCACGTCCACAGGGTCTCCTTCCTTAATAGTGTATGTAAAGGAGCTAACAGCGTTGACAGATTTGGTAGGAACCTGTTATAATAGTTAAGTAAGCCTAAGTAGGCCTTCAGCTCTGTAACATTTGTGGGTGCAGGTGCCTGTTGGATGGCTTTTACCTTGTTTGGCAGAGGGTGTAGGCCCGATGCATCCACCTTGTAACCCAGGAACTCTGCTTCCTTTTCCATGAAAGCACATTTACTCCGCTTCACCCGCAGACCAGTCTCTCGCAGTCGCCTCAGCACCTCGTTCAGAGTCTCCAGATGCTCGCGATTGTTCCTACCCGTCAACAGGATGTCGTCCAAATACACAGCCACCTTCGGAATTCCTGACACCAGTCCCTCCATTATTCTCTGGAAAATAGCTGGACTAGAGGAAACACCAAAGGGTAAACGATTTACTTGGAACAAACCTTTGTGTGTGTTAAGGGTGACATATGGCTTTGACCCTTCCTCCAGAACAACTTGTTGATATGCATGACTGAGGTCCAGTTTGCTGAACTTTCACCTCCCGACAGCTTTTCAAACACATCCTCCACCGTTGGTATTGGATACTGCTCCAGCTTCGAAACTTGGTTCACTGTTAGCTTGTAGTCCCCACATATGCGTACAGTATTATCTGGCTTTAATACTGGCACAATGGGTGCCGCCCATTCCGAAAACTTTACTGGTTCAATTATACCTTGCTTGGTGAGTCGCTCTAACTCAGTCTCCACTTTCTTCTTCATTGCGTATGGTACGGGTCTGGGTTTGTAAAATCTTGGCGTTGCATTTTCTTTGACGTGTATCTTTGCTGGTGGACCCCTCCAGGTACCCGGTTCCTCTTTGAACACTTCTTCGTTGTTCTCCAGCACCTCTTGCAATGTCAGCATCTGCTGTTCTACTTTATGGAGTTGTAGACAGCCCATTTCCAGCTCCTTTAGCCACGCCCGGCCTAACAGGTTTGGTCCATTACCTGCCACCACCATGACTGGCAACTGTTTGACTTTGTCTTTGTGTTACAGTTACTTTTGCCATCCCCAGTGTGGGAACTGTTTCACCTGTATATGTTTTCAAAGTCACTGAACAGTCCTGCAGCTCCTGAGCTTCTTTTAGCCATACCTCCCTACAGAATTAATTAGAGGAAAATGGCAAAGGAAGCAAAGTACTTGAAGCAAATAACTAGAGAGGGAAAAGTAATAGCGTGGGAAGAGGCCAAGAAGACATTTGGACCGCAGGCTAGAGATTGCTTTCCTTATCAGGGATTGGTGTAAGAGTGTAGGAAAAGAGAAAAGGGTAGGGTAATCTTAAGTGAAATTCCTGCTCTGGTAGAATTTTCAGTTGAATTTTGAGCAGACATTCCCGTTAAAGGGATAATTAGTAGGGTATATAAACTGTTGCATTATAAGAATCAGTCCGAAGAGATTAGAAAAGACTGGGAAAGCAATTTACAAGAGAAAAATGGGAGGACATATGCCTGCCTGCCAAATATGCAATAATGTCCAGAAGGTTTACCATCTTGTTTGCATAGTTATTTTTATACCCCAAGCATACTTCATAGAATTTTTCTTTAGGAAGACAGCAAATGTTGGAGGTGTGTGGAGGAAGAAAGAGGTAACTAGGAACATATGTTTTGGTAGTGTGAAGTGTCAGATTTTATAAGCTCCCTACAGTGTACTGTGTCAAATATTAGGTGAGCACATGGCTGTGACTAGGGAAATTATTCTTTTGAGGACTCAGGATCTGAATTGCCTAGGCATAACAAGGCCTTGTTAAGTTTACTTCTGTTGGCTGCCAAAAAGCAATTACTAGAAAATGGAAAGCAAAGGCTAAACCAGCTGTATTTGAAGTAGTGAATTTTATAAAAGCGATAAAAGAACTGGAATAAATCTTTAGAAAATGGAAGTAACAAATTACATAGAAATCAAGGGAAATTGTGGGAACAGTACGTGAGAATAATGAGGAGGAGGAAGAATTAAGTTTAAGGGAAGGCAGGAATTTCTCAAATTTTTTTAATGTTGCACTGATGGTAGTTACAAGGAAAGAAAAGATATGATGTATAGTATATATAATACATGTAAAGGGAAAAATGTTAATATGGTTCCTTTTCTTTTCTGTTAGTTTGTTTGCCTATGTCTTTAAGTGATTAATAAAGATGCTTAAAAAAAAAAGTATTTCCAAGCGAGGCATAGCAAGAAGGGAAGATGGGGTGTGGTTCTGTCATGATCAGCTGATGTGGCAAGAGTGTATCTGCTGTTTTTTCCATGAGGGGTGACACAGTGGTGTAGTAGTTACATGTTCCTCCCACACACTGCTTGGTTGTTCAAACTGTCTGCTACTTTGGTAGCTTCTGTGCAGTCTTTTCATGGCCTCCTTATATCTGCTTGGCTTTTTATGATGGTCTTGCTTCCAGCATTCCAAGTTGACAGACTTCTCAATTGCCTGCAATATGCAAAGTATTGTGTGTATGTGTGTATGTGTGTATGTGTGTATGTGTGTATGTGTGTATGTGTGTGTGTGTGTATGTGTGTGTGTGTGTGTGTGTGTGTGTGTGTGTGTGTGTATTTGTGTGCATGCGTGAGTGCCTGCATGCATCCTGTGACGGACATTAGACCTATTCAAGATAGGTTCTCTGCCTTACAGCAGCTATGCTGAGTTCTTGCCCTTCATTAGGATAAAATAGATGTTAGGGAATGAATAAAATATATCGCTGGTTTAATTATACTAAGTACGTAGTTGGCATGTGTGATGTATGTCCCAAAATATTCATCTACTTTAGTGTGTCAGGTGTTATCTTGAGAATAATGTTCTGTCTGCCTACATTTGGAAATGTAATCTCACACTCCTGAAGCAGGTTTCCACACAGAAATAGAGAACATTTCAGTAGAAGTTAACATTCAGTATACCAAGACTGCTGTCATTGTATAACAGATAAACTCATTTACGTAGATTACTGTGAGACATGGATCATTTCACACATTTTCTGGGAACATCTTGCATTACCTTCTTAAGTTAAATTACTCTGGTCTTCTGTTCCTCTTTGGGATTGAATTAACCATTTGTTGTAAAATGGTGGTATTGGCAGAGGTTATGCAGCATTTCTGAGTTAAGTTGTAGTCATTAATGTACTGCTTTGTTGTATACTGCCTTCTTTCACTGTTTTCATCTTGTATTTTCTTTATCCTGTTTGGTCTGCACTTAACGATTAAATAATTCTAGTTATCCATATAGTTTATTTGCAGTATTTGTTTCAAGCAGTCTTGTAATGTGTTGTGTTCAATTATTGGCTTAGTTTGCTCTGAAGAGGTAAAATCGTGGTCTTTGTTGTTCTTGTTAGAAATCTATAAATCTGGTAATGAATGATTTGTTTCAGTAGTAAATGTATATTGCACTCATTGCAGTTGTTTTGTGTCACATCTAATCATAACCTTTTGGTGGCAGCAGTGTTGCATCCATTGTGAATAAGATTTCTGAAATACATTTCCTCTCTTACCAAAGAAATTGTGAACGTACTAAAAATGTTATGCCTAGTACAGTCTTGGAATAGAGACCATCTGTTGGTGTATAGTAACCCTTCAGGTTTATTGCAGTCAAAGGTAATAGTGACTGCAGTTTATTCAAACATTGCTGCCAGCTTCATTTTTTTAGTGCAAGATTCAGGCATCGATGTAAGTGAGATGGAAGGAAATACAACTCCTGTTGTTTTTAAATTAGATGCACAATTTGCTCACACCTCGCTGCTGATGCAGTACTGGAGTTGCATATTCATCACAGGTTCAGAAATTGACAGGTTTTGCAATACCTCACTACTGATGTAGCACTGGAGTTGCATATTCATTGTCTTTCATATTCCTCATTAATCATTTTCTCAAGAGATAATTGCAACTTCTGCTTTTCTTTCTCATTTGCTGGTGAATGCCTAAATTGCTAGGACAGTATCTTTTGTAATAAGACAGCAATCTGACATTGTTTAGAACGTTTAGAGTGAATGCTGAGGCGCTGTGTGCAATCAGGAATAATGATGAATTTTACCAGTAAATGGCTATGCCCATTTAAAAAGTGGATCACTGACTGATTCATCATCTTCTCAAGTTGACTTTTTACCAGTAAAGCACAGTGTCTTGGCCACGTCCTAGAGAAAGTCTTTAGAGAGCCAACAGCAGACATTTGTTTAAGTTGTCCTTGGTCATTGTTTGCCATTTTCTTGTAAACCATTGAGAGTTGCAATTTCCATGGAAGTGGCTTTGGGTTTTATATTTTGCTGTCTGCAATTCTAGCATTCTACTTTTAGATTCCTACAGTTAAGAATATATTTCTAATATATTTTTTTTCTGGGCTTTTTTTTATTTAATGTGCCCCTTTCTGCTGTTCAGCCATCACCTCACTATAGCAAGCTTTCTAGTTCTCCTGTCTTCCAAGCGTCTTACCTGAGGAGGCCATTTTTAGTGCTGTGCTGTTGAGTTGTGCCTGCTTGTTCCCCAAGCCCTGCACCTGCAGTGCCTGTGAACACTCATAGCTATTTGAGCTTCCACAGATGCAACTTTGAACATAGTTGTAATAGTTGCTATACTGCAGACCACTACCTTGACTTTGAACTGCAGCAGCTAACACCCTCCTTCCACCCAGACAAGAACACTGGCTTGCAACTGCTGTGTTTCAGCCCCCAGCTGTGGGCACATTTGTTTAATCCGAGCCATTAGTGCTTGTAACTCTTTCTACCAAACTGCCCAGTAAGAACCTATATGAACGAAATAAGAGGGATGTCTTTGTCATTTAGTCCGGCAGTATCCTTCCCTTATGGATAAACTGCATAGCCTACTTTTATCCAAAAACCTTATGTTTCTTTATCACTTGTAAGAACTACTTTGTGTCTGTTGCATGCATTATTTAATGTTTTTTTTTCTAAATTCTCTTATAGTTTGATTGTTGAGTTTGTTTAGAACTATTTATCAATCTTCTACCACCCTTTCTAGCAAAAGGTACCAGAGTGCGTTTTTATATTGTGCCTTCCTGTTCTTAGTGTCTCATTGTTGCATAAGCTAATCCGTCATTAGATTCCCTTGAAATACTTCACATCAAGGGTTATACTTAAACTGTGTTAAGCTTTGAGTTACTGTTCTGTGAAGACTGTCTTACTAGTTTTGTTCTCCGACGAATGTCCTGTTGTTCTTAAGAAGGCAGTGTCTCCAGTTATGCACACAACATTCTACATTGGGGCTTAGCAACTAACTCTGTAAACAGAGACAAATTCTTGATGTTATGTTGTCCCATCTCACCTTCATTCTTGCTGGTTGGGTTCAGAGCCGATCCTCTGCTCCGACTCTGCCGATTTTACTAAAGCTCGAGAGCTTTTACTGGCTTGAGGCTACCCCTTATCCCAACATGCCTAGCGGCAGCTGCCCAGATCTCATTTGCCGCTTGCAGCATCGAGATTGCTACTACTGGCTCAGGCTAAGTACTTTGTGCTTTTTTTCTATTTATCTCTACTTTTTCTAATTTTTAGTGGTTATATATTGACTCGTTAGTGTGTGTTTCATCCCCCATTAGTCTAACGACCCTTTCTCTGCTTGTTGTGGTGCTTTTTAGCCATCGTTTTTCTCTTCAGGCCTTGCTTTCCCCTTAGAGCCCGTTTAAGTTAGAGGGTTCTTCCCATTCCTCACCCTTTTTCTGGGATTGTCATTTAAGTTAGAGGCTGTCCCATCGGGGGAGTCGCCGTTTAAGTTAGAGGCTCTCCCTCTTCTTTCTTTTAAAAAAAATAAATTAATAATAAATATTTATATAAGGTTCTTCCTTTTGTTGTCAGACTGTTTGCTGTCACCTCATCTCAGTGCCCTCAGCCAGCCAAAGTGTCCGAGAAGCACTCCAAGCCATCAGTTTGGAACAGACAAAAATCACTGAAGAGCCTTCGGCTCTGTCAGCTCCTAGCATTGGCTCCAAGAAAGCTAAGTCTGCAGCGGCTTCATCTGTGTCCTCGCAGCCAGTCCGGACCCATAAGAGATCAAGGTCTCCTTCTTTGGACCCAGTACGTTCCGCTCCAAAATCTCCTCTGCTGCAACCTGGAGTGGGCAGTCACCAGTCCTCTTCACACTCCTCTCGATCCTCCAGGCTTTCGGATCACAATGTAGAGAGAGTGGTCAACAGGCTTCTCAAGTCACAGGCACTTGCTAAATTACTTTTGAGCCCAGCCCATAAGGAATTGTCTCCTTCTGCCCTCCTAGCTTCACCATTGATTCCTCCTCCGACTCTCTCGAACTCGGAGCCGGAGTGCATGGAGGTTGTGGTGGAACCATCGGCCCCATGTTTTTCTCTCTTATTAGTTCTGACAACCGCTCCAGTCTCCTTGATGTCTCAGTCTGTCGAGGGATCTGGATGTTGAAGCTCTATCGCTGGCTCCGGGGGGGGGGGGGAGTGGCATCGGACCCTTGTCCGACCCCGCTCTCCCTTTCAGATCTTTGGTGCAGGTGAGCTGAGCTCCTACATCAGCTTCTGAGCTGTCACTCCCGGTTTGAAGGAGATCTCCGGGCTCTTCGGAGCCGGCGGCTCCTTTGACTCGGGACTGTGGCACCTTCGAGGTGATGAGCATGCTGTCTCCTGAGACTACTCCAACCTTGACTCCATTGACTCCTCCTCCCTTGGTGCCTGTGCCACCCTTTGTCCCTCCTCCTGCCCAAGTGTAGGGGAAGCAGTGCCCCAGGATGCCCCACTGGGTGAACCCACTTCTTCCAAAACCTCCCCTGAACACTCTGAGGAGGTCTCTCGGAAGAAGAAGTGTAAGAGGAAGCATCTAGACTCCCCTGAGTCTATCACTTCAGATACAGACTTGGATGAGTCAGAAGGGTCCCCACGGTCCCCATCTGAGGATGTCTCATTTTCAGACATCTTGAAAATCCTTAGAGGGGTGGCTGGAAGTCCCTAGCCCCTTCTGAGGATGAATCTGTCTACCTGGATGCATTTGGTTCCTGTTCCTCCACCTCTTGGGTGTCTCCACCTTTCGACCCACTTTTGTCCGTAGTGAGTCGAAAGGTGTGGAGCACTCCAGAGACCATGGAACTAGTTCCGAGGAGACCAAACAAATTTATTACGGCTCCAGAAGATAAGTCTTTCCTATCCAAAGGGGTCCCTGTTGATGGCGTGGTGGTGGCAGCAGCCACCAAGAAGGAACTTGCGGAAACTTCTTCATCTGTCCATCCACCAAACAAAGAGTCTCGTACGATGGACAGGTATGGGAAGTGTATGTTTTCTTCAGTGACCTTTACTGTCAGGTCGCTGAATTACTTGTCACACTTCACACGACTTCAGAGGGATCTCGTGAAGGAGCCAAGATATACCCTGCAAGATCCTATAGTTGAGGGAGTTGTGAATAGGACAGCTTCCCAGCTTACGACCTTGACCTCTGTGGTTAACTCCTCCATGAGGCTCATTTCTTATGCAGCAGATGGAGCGAGTAGGGCAGCAGGTACTGGAGTAGCTTTACACAGGCACTCCTGTATGCGCCTTTGTCAATTTGTGGAACTTTTTAAGTCTTCATTTACCAACACCCCCTTCGATGGCTCATCCTTGTTCGGGCCTCAAGTAGAAGAGACTCTCACCAGGTGTGAACAGGATGGCAAGACTTTCTCAGCTGTGTGAGTCTGTTTTTCCACTCCATCTAGACCCTATCCTAAAGGTCAGAAGAGTGGAAAGATGTGGTTCCAAAAATCCCAGGGATCGTTGCCTGACACATGGAGAATTTTCCCCCAGGGGCAGAGGGGGAAACAACAGAATACGCTGCTCTCGTGGCAGAGGGGGTCCGCAACAGCAGGGCAACAGATACTTTCTCTGCTAGGTCCTTCCAGCACTCCTGAAGGGAGGCCTGGCTGTCCACCTCTGGAGGCAGGTGGGGGCAGACTTCCACTGTACCCAGCAGCCTGGCAGTCTATCACGAGAGAAACATGGGGACTGTCGATAATATCCAGGGGTTACAAAATTCCCTTTTCTCAGTTCCCCTCAAAAGACAGACGTTCTATCCCAGATGTTCCATCCAGTATTTCGGGATCATGCAATCCTAGAGGTTCAAAGATTACTAGAAAAAAGAGCCATCCAGGAAGTCCCCGCAGACCAAATCGGATCCGGAACTTACTCAAGGTTCTTTTTAGTTCCAAAGAAGACAGGGGACTGAAGACTGATCTTGGATCTCAGCAAACTAAACCAGTCGGTAAAAAAGACAAAGTTCCGGATGGTGACACTGCAGTCCATTCTTCCTTTCTTGAGTTAGGACAATTGGATGTGCTCCATAGATCTCTAGGAAGCATATTACTATATAAAAATGGACAGGCAATCCAGGAGATTCCTATGCTTCTGGCTGGGAGCCAGTAATTATCAATTCAGGGCCCTGCCCTTTGGTCTTGTCACAGCCCCCAGGGTGTTTACCAAGTGTATGGCAGTGGTCATGGCTCACCTGAGGAATCTAGGATTCCAGGTGTTTCCATATCTAGATGACTGGCTCCTCACTGCTACACAGAGCAGCAGCTGATCAGAGCACGGGACTATACAATCCAAATTTGTTCCCATTTAGGCATCACCATAAACTATGAAAAATCTGCCTTGTTGCCTTGTCAGTCTATTACCTTTATAGGGGCAGAATTGGACACAAGATGCATGATAGCAAAACTGCCTCAAGACAGGGTTTGAACCATTCATCAGCAAGTTTCTTTTCTTATAAAGAAGACGAGAGTTCAGGCAAGACAAATTTTAAAAGTACTGGGCTCAATGGCTGCAGCTATTACACTAGTTCCTTTAGCACGCTTCCACATGCGGATTCTACAGTGGCTTCTTTTCACTCAGTGGTCTTTCCAGGATTTGCCAATGTCACACATGATCTTGATCATGGAATCTTGCAAAAAGGACCTCCTGTGGTGGCTTGTCTCCCCCCAGGTGACTCTGGGAAGACCCTTTCTAGACCCCCATCTGGTATCCGCAATGATCACGGATGCTTCTCAGATAGGGTTGGGGGGCATTATCTGGGACGGACTGTCCAAGGAACGTGGCAACCTCACGAGTACCATTTTCACATCAGTGTTCTAGAGATGAGAGAGGTGCTTCTGTCGTTGCAAACACTTCAAGACTCTCTACCTACCAGGACCATTGCAATCCAGACAGACAATATGTCAGTGGTATGGTATATCAACAAGCAGGGCGGTACCAGATCTTACCCCTTGTGTTGGGAGGAGTTCGAGTATGGCAATGGGCAATGTCTTCCCAACATTCTCGGATTGCGATGCACATTCCTGGAAAATCCAACGTCCTAGCAGACAGGCTCATCAGGGATACCCTCATGCCTCATGAGTGGTCCCTGAAGCAAAAAGTTGCAGACTTGATTTTCTGCAAATGGGGCCAGCCATGCTGCGATCTTTTTGCCACTCCCCTATACAACAAATGCAGCAGCTACTTCGCCCTAATTCCCCCTCCAGGACAGTCACCCAGTGATGCACTTGTCCACGATTGGCCTCTGGGTCTACTATGTGCTTGTCCGCCTTTCCCTCTCATTCCAAAGGTACTGCAAAAAGCAAAGTCATTGGGTTGCAAACTCATCCTCATTGCCCCTTACTGGCCTTGTCAGATATGGTTTCTGTTTCTTCGCCATCATCTTCAACTGGAGCCTTGGATACTGGACCCAGTTCCGGACCTTCTGACACATCAGTCAGGTGTTTTTTACCTGTCTATTCACTCTCTCAAGCTGACTGCTTGGTTGCTCCACTTCCATTCTTAGCCAGGCTCCCAAACATTTCCCATGCTGTACAACACATTCTAGTGTCCTCCCACAAGCCCACTACCAGGAGGGTTTACACTAGCAAATGGAAGAGGTTCTCTTATTGGCCCAAGAGTAATAACATTGATCCTTTTACGGCTTCTGTTTACAAGATTCTTGACTTTCTGGCCGAAACCTTCGAAAAAGGGGCAGCTGCAGCTACTATTAGGGTCCAACTGGCTGCCATCTCCAATTTTCATGTAGGAGACTTGGGTTCTAACATTATGTCCCATACGTTGTGCAGAGCATTCTTACGAGGTTCAACACTTTTACAGCCCCTGGTAAGAGAACCCCCTCCAGGACCTAAACTTGGTTTTAGCTTTGATGGTTTTGCCTGCCTTTGAACCAGCAGCATCTTGCCCCCTGAAGTTTCTATGTTGGAAAACCCTGTTCTTGGTTGCTATAACCTCAGCTAGACAGGTTTCTGAATTACATGCTTTGTCTATTCACCTGCTGTATCTCCTTTTTCACAAAGATAGAGTCTCTCTAAGTACCAATCCTTCTTTCTTGCCAAAGGTTTGTTCGGAGTATAACTTAAATCAGTCCATTGAGCTTCCTCTTCTTCCCCAATTACGTCAACAAGGCAGACTATAGATTACACCAGTTGGACGTTCATAGACAATTATGTTTTTTACACACGACCAAAGACCTCAGAAAATCAGACCAATTGTTCATATCCTTTGCTGGCAGTAAGCAAGGTTATCCAGTTTCTAAAGTGACTTTATCAAAATGGCTGTCAGATACAATCACTTATTCTCATGGTTTGCATAAAAAGATGCTTCCAGGAAGGCCCCGGGGACATTCAGCCAGGGCCTTAGCCACCTCTATTACCTTTCAAGCCAAATTGCCTTTAGATTCAATTTGTGCTGCATCAACATGGGCAAATCCTCGTACCTTTATCTCTCATTACAAAGTGGATGTGGTCTCCCAAAACAGGGCATCCTTTGGTTCCACAGTCCTGAAGAGTTTGTTCCAGTGAGCCACCCAACAACCAGGTGCTGGGGACGTGGTCCCAACCAGCAAGAACGAATGTGAGATGAGACAACATAACATAAAGAAGTTATGTACATACCACAACATTCCATGTTTGTTGTCCTTCATCTCGCCTTCCTTCTTGCACCCCCCTCCTTCCCCCTTCCTGGATGTTTGTGAGGAGTTCTTTATTGGTTACACTGGCTGAGTTTCCTGCTGACATACCAGGTTAGTTAACCATGCATTGTCTTTTCCTCTGTCCTTCCTATCTTGATCGATAAGGGCTTAGTAAAAAAATTTTTTTTTACTATATATGTCTAGTGTGGGCTATTGTAAATGAGATCTGGGTAGCTGCCACTAGGCATGTTAATATAAAGGGTAGCCTCGAGCCAGTAAAAGCTCTCGAGCTTTAGTAAAATCGGCTCCGAACCCAACCAGCAAGAAGGAAGGCGAGATGAAGGACAACAAACATGGAACGTTATGGTAGGTACATAACTTCTTTTTTACTTTTGGTGATACTGTTTGTTCATCCCAGTATCCCACTGGTGTTCCTTGTCATTATTTGTTTACTTTCAGTATATTTTATATAACTACACCCAATTACCTTTTCCTTCCCTGCTCTTTCTTTCTGGGTTATTGTTTTCCTAATGCATTATTTTGCATTATTGATATTGGATTTAAGCTGCCATGTTTTGGATTATTAATCTTATCTCCTTCTTATCACCTTCTTTTGTGTTACCCATTTTATATATGTTTGCTCACCCTTTTCACAGCGGGATTATGATTATAATTAGGTTGTTGATCATAACCAGTTTGCTGCTGTTTTGGAAAAACAGTGAAGCTGTCCATGTAGTATTATCCATTTCCTCTCCAGCTTCCACTGGTTGGCAAACTTATTTGCCTGTTTGACTCTTTTTCTCCTTCTCTCTCTCTCAACAGATTAACTGACTAAGTAAACCAGTTCTGTGTCATTGTTCAGGTAACAAGCCCATGGCTGTAGCTAAGAATCTCTAGGCTGTGAACAAATGTCTTGCGTTGGGCCCATTTTTCCCCCATTTATTGACAACCTATTTGTGCATACCCTGTGGCACTAAGACTTGATATGAACACCCATACCAGATTGTGAGGGATGAGGTGACAGCAAGCATGCTTTTATAGCTTAAATAAAAACAAGGTAAAATTAAAATGTAAGCTTAAATGTGTTATAAGCTATTGAAGGCATGCTTTTAACCTCTGTTTATTGTGCTGCTGAGTAAACATAGTTTTACTCAAAAAAAAAAAAAAAAAAAAGTTTTGAGTTGAAATGTACCCTAAGGCATTCCAGGCATTTAATTAGCCTCTGTTTACTGTTTTGCTGGTAAGTTTTTAGTATTTCTTTCTAGTTTCTCCAGCCACTGTCTTTGAAAGGAGCAAATGTTATTATAGTTTTTACTTTGTTTTTCAAGTTGTTTTATTTAATCTGTGGGGGCTATATTTTTCTTAGTATTAAGATCTGTAATTTATTTTGCTGTGTCCCATATCAATAGGCCACTAATTCATTTTAACCATATCTCTGTACTTTACTTCAAAAGGATATGTACCAGGCAGATTGTTATTTATGATTGTTGTGCCACAGAATATCAACAGTTATAGGTTCATAAATGTTTACTAAGCTAATGACCACAAGGGCTTTTTAAACCTAGCCATGCATCCCAAATTTCTGACAAGTTCTGGTACCCTTGATAAGTGTAAGTAGGGGCTTGTGAGATGAAACCTTTTCAAGCAGGGGCCTGGGAGGTGAACCATTTACAGGTTGCCTACGTCCATTAGAGACATCTGTGCCGAACCAGGGATGAATTTCCTGTTTCCCATGCAGTTGTCCAAGTTGCACCTGAATTGTGTGAAGGAGGAACTCTGCTTCACATGGATGGGCAGCCTGTTCCAGCGGAATTTATACTCTAGTTTTACTGGGATGGGATGTCTGCAAAAATAGCTTTTCATTACAGCTTATCTTGGGTCTGGTATGAGTTATTACTACCCTATCTCATTCTGCGTCAACAAAGTGATTTCCATTTCAGAGCCAATCTGTCTTCATGTCCAGTTCCTTTCAGGGCAACCTTACCTACGGTAACTGAAGCCTTACCAGAATTATTTTACACACAGATGCACACAGACACTCAGGCAGACGCACACAGACACTCAGGCAGACGCACACAGACACTCAGGCAGACGCACACAGACACTCAGGCAGACGCACACAGACACGCAGGCAGACGCACACAGACACGCAGGCAGACGCACGCAGGCATGCACATACAGACACGCACACATAGACACGCACACATAGACACGCACACACACAGACACGCGCACACACAGACACGCGCACACACAGACACGCGCACACACAGACACGCGCACACAGATGCACACACAGACATGCAAGCAGGCAGACACGTGCACACAGACACGCAGGCAGACACGCGCACACAGACACGCAGGCAGACAGATATGCACACACAGACACGCAGGCAGACAGACGCGCAGGCAGACACACAGACACGCAGGCAAGCAGACAGACACACAGGCACGCAGACAGACACACAGGCACGCAGACAGACACACAGGCACGCAGACAGACACACAGGCACGCAGACAGACACACAGGCACACAGACAGACACCTGTTGGAGGTGGATGTGGATAGGATGTGTAAATTACTCCAAGATCAGATCCATATGGAGGTCCTTCCAGCTCCATCCCTTACTTGGATCCCTGAGTGCACCTACAAAGTTCAGTAGGATCAGAGATCTCGAAGAGTTTTAGCATCTGATCCGAGGATAGTTCCTTCCTCCACTCCAGTTTCTCTGAATCACTCTGCTTTGATAACCTCGAATCGGAGCAGGTCTCTGAGCCAAGACTTTGGTGCCAGATCCAAGGGTTATGTCTGCCTCTTTTTTGTTGGATCTGTCCCTTCTTCTCTGAGCTTTGGCCCTGGACAGCTCAGATCAAATTCTCCCTTTGAGGCTGGGATCCAGGGATGGAGATGTCCTAGAAATCTTTAAACAAAAAGGTGGCTTTTTGTCCCAAACTCCTCCTCCTGAGGAATCAGTGCTCCTGGAGGCTTTTGGTACTGGACCATTTATGTCTTGGGTGACCACCCCCCAGCAGAAAAACTTATTGACCTGGTTTTCCATTGGGCATGGAAGGAACTGTACACTGTTGAACCTTTACCCGAGTGCCTGGACAAATTTTTAGCTTCCCCCCTCAGACCATCCTCACTGGAGCAAAGGAGTCCTGGTTGATGCTGTGGTGGTGGCAGCAGCCATTAAGAAAGAGCTAGCAGAGCAAAGCTTTTCTGTCCATCCACCAAACAGAGAGTCCAGAACATTGGGCAGATCCGGAAAGCAAGTGATGTTCTTCGTGTTTCACTGTTGCAGTCATCACATTTGGGTTATCTGCTTGCAGTAGCCATCAGTCAGCCTGATTAACAAAGTCTTGGGTCCTGTGTCGGTTGCTGTCTCTTCTTCGTGACGTCAGGTCATCAGGGGTATAAAGCATGCAGCCAACATCATTACATCAGTCTTTCTTTCTTGCCGTGCGGTGCCCAAAGCAGAAGCAGTTCGCAAGTGCCAGTCGGCCGACTCCTGAAATTTTCGTTTTCGAGTTTCAGAACCAAAGTCTTAAACTAAAAGCTAATTACCCCATTGGGGAAACTTTTTCTTGCTCTAAACCGATGTCAGTAAAAGTAAATAATTGCATTTTTTGTGGAAAGCAAATACCTAATAAAGATTTCCATTCGTACTGTATTCCTTGCCTGGGCCCTGTCCACCCCATACCTTGCTGTCAGTTTTGTGCCTTATTTAAACCACGAACTATCCTTCGTCTGTATATTTTCACTTCTAAATATTTTGATGCTCGGTTCACTTATCCCGGTATGTCTTCAGTAAGCCATTTGACTAGCAACATTCTGAAAAACGCAAAGATAAAGACAGAGACAGGCCGTTGAGGTCCAAAGCTGCTGACGGCGCTTCTCCTAAGCCAGTCGCCATTTAGCTGGTACTCAGTGATGCGCTTTCGCAGCCCCTGATACCCGCTACTTCAGATTCTTAGGCCTCTACTGAGACCCATTCGGCGTCTGGTATGCCGCGAGATGCTTCAACTGTGGAACCTGCGGATGTCTCTACCTTGGATGGGTCTGGAGCAGCTGTGCAGGCACCGGCTTCTGAGGGTGTATTCAGGCCCACTAACTTGTGTATTAAACAGATGCCATCTTCTTCTTCAAGGCCTAAAACTCGAACCACGTCTAGAAAACTGACGCCCAGACTGCATGGTCAGGCCTTTATACCTAAAAAAAACAAATGATAAGAATGGCTGAAGACCTTATTACTTTAATCAGGGGAAGACAGCCTTCCCCCTCTAAGAGACCTAGGACAGAGTTTGCTTATGATGACCAGGATTTACCCTTATCTACCTATGATGATTCTGATGCAGAGGACTCTATTCCCTCTGCATCCTCCCCAGAGGATTTCTCTTTTGGTGAAACGCTGCATGCCCTCAGGGAGCATTTCGTTGGGAAAGTCAGGATTTCTCTGATTCTAAAAAAAAAGGCTTAGGGATTTCTTACTCCTGCCCCAGCACAGGCATTTAGCCACACCTCCTGTACTAGACATTGTTGATGATGCCTTTTTGGAATCTAGCTTGGCCCCTGACTCTACCCCCTATTCCCAGAAAACCTGATAGATATTACAGGGTCGCTGACTCTCACAAGTTCCTTTTCAAAAATCCTACTGCAGATCCTGAGACCATTTCACAGGGACCCAAGGGCATTAAAGCTACTACTGCCAAAAATCCTACCCCCTCTGATAGAGACTCCAGGTCGCTGGATAGATGGTTTAAGAAGGTGTACATTTCTGCAGCTTTGGCCATTAGGGCCTTAAACTGCCAGTTTCATATGTTAAAGCATCAGCAGCATGTTATTGGATTGCTTAAAAAGAAAACAATGTTGATTCCTGATGGTGCTGAAAATAAGGATTTACAGGATTTACTGCATTCATCTGAACAAGTTGGAAAACATACTTTGCAATGTGGTTTTGATTCACTAGAGGCATCTTGCAGGGCTGCTGTAACTGGGTCCTTACTTAGAAGGCATGCTTGGCTTAAGGAGCAATCCTTGCCAGATCATGTTAAAGCAAAATTACTGGATGCTCCCTTAAATCAGGACCGCCTGTTTGGCAACAAGGCACAAGAAGTTCTTAAAAAGATGGAGGAAAAAGAAAAATCTATGCAAACTGTTAAGATTTCTTACAAGTACAACCTCCAAGGTTTAGTAGGCATTGGGCTTCCAAGAATTGGTCATTTCCTGCCTCTTCCGGACCTTCTCAGTCCAAACCCAGATCCAGCAGAGCACCCAGGCTTCAGTCCCGGGGTACACACAGGACTAAGCAGTGGGGGGGCCTCCACTTCTAAATCTGGGAGTAATGAAACTCCCCCCTATGGTAAACTGTCTCAATGACTTCGTTTTAAAACTTCCAAGCACTTCTTGACTAACAGCCCCTTTGGGGGGAAAGATTGCTCTTCATGCAAAGAACTGGGGAACTCATTACCCAGAACAAATGGGTTTTAAATATAGTGTCCCAAGGATACAGATTTCACTTCCACACGTTACCAACACCAAGCGGGTTACCAGATCTACCCCCAAATCAGTGGGCAGAGGCCCACAAGCAAGTACTTTCACTCCTAAGCATATGAGCTATTCAGTTGGTACCAGAAGAAGAAAAGGGACAAGGTTTCTACTCCAGACTTTTTCTGGTACCAAGAAAAGACAATTCATGGTGACCTATCCTGGACCTGTCTACTCTGAACACCTTTTTGGTGATTCCAAAATTCAAGATGCTGACTCTTCACCAGTTGCTTCCTATGCTAGGCAAAGATGCCTTGTTGGCAACACTAGATTTAAAGGAAGCATACCTGCACATCCCAATCTGGGAATCTTACAGAAGGTACCTACGCTTCAAAGCAAGCTACAAGCACTATCAGTTCTCTGCAGTGCCCTTTGGCTTATCTACTGTGCCCAGGTTATTCACAAAGTGCCTAGCTCCAGCCATTGCATTTTGCAGGCAAATAAATATTCCAGTATACCCATACCTGGACATTGTCTAATTCAAGCAGAAAGCCAGGACATCATTTTGAATCATCTGGCCTTTGTACAAAGGGTGCTAACTTGTCTGCAGTACACCATAAACGAAAAGAAGTCACACCTGGTACCCTATCAACAAATTATATTCCTGGGAGCAGGCTTGAATACAACTTCCCAGATGGTTTTCCTCACGCCAGAGAAACAAATTCATTTGATTACTTCAAACAAGTGGCCACAAAAACCCTGCTCTCTGCAAGGCAAATACTACAAGCCTTGGGGTTCATGGCCTCCTGCATTCTTTTAATTACATATGCAAGACTGCAAATGAGGAAACTGTAATGGTATCTAAAAAAGCCTATGGTATAAACATTCTCAGGATCTAGAAGTAATGATTCCTATCATACCTTGCTTACGCCTACAGTTCCTTTGGTGGCCAGAGGCCTGCCACCAAAACAAGGGACTACCATTCACACTACCCCCTGCCGCCCAAACCCTAACAACAGACGCATCAGACTATGAATGGGGGGACTAACCTGGCACAGAAGTGCATTCAGGGCAAATGGAACACAAGTCAAATGCACCTGCATATCAATCAAAAAGAAATGTTAGCTGTACAGAATGCTCTGACAGCCTTCAAGGACCACATTCTTCCAGGACAATTAATGGTAAAGACGGGCAACACCACTGGTATGTGGTACATAGACAAGCAGGGGGTACACATTCTTACCCCCTCTGCAGACTAGCCATGGCATTGTGGAACACAGCCTTGAGCTGCCAAGTGCATCTACAAGCTCAGTTCCTGCCAGGAAAACTAAATACACTGGCAGATGGACTAAGCAGAAACCTCATGGACCCACACGAGTGGAAACTGGAACCAAGAATTTTCAACATGTTGACAAGCAAATGGGGGAGCCCAGATGTAAACCTGTTTGCCTCCTCACAGAACTATCAGTTGGACAAATTTTGCACAAGGACTCCCCACAAACAAGCCTTGAAAGTGGATGCTCTGTCCTTCAGTTGGAAAAACTATCTGTTTATGCCTTTCCTCCTCTGCCTCTGCTCTCCAAAGTACTATTAAAGATCAAACAAAACAAACCAAGGATGATTTTGATTGCACCAGACTGGCCACGCCAGCACTGGTGAACCCCCTCTTATGCAGTGTGTCAATGTTGGCCCCATGGCAGCTGCCTCGGATTCCTTTGCTGTTGTCTCAGCAGGAGAACCAGATTCTGCACTTTCAGCTTCAAACACTGAACCTAACAGCCTGGCTAATTACCTAATCTTTCCTGTACCATCCTTCAGTAACCAGTGATGGATATCATCTTAGAGGCAAGGAGGCCTAGTACTAGGAAATCTTATGCTGAAAAATGGAAAAGATTCTGTGCCTGGAACCAATCTCAAGGGATGAGCACAGCAGTGCCCAATTTACCTCAGATTTTACAATACATAACTGAGATGCTTCACAAGGGCCTGTCATTCTCCTCCATCAAAGTTCACGCCTCAGCCATTTCAGCTCATTATAACACAGAATCTCCCCATTTTCCCTTATCCACTGCGTAAGCAGTTCCTCAGAGAGGCCAAAAATTTAAGACCACCGAGGATAGCTCCAACTCCAGCCTGGGACCTTAACGTTGGATTGGTGAAACTCACTCTTCCTCCTTTCGAGCCAGCTGCTGTTGCAGTTTTAAAATTCCTTTCCTGGAAAACAGCTTTCCTTTTAGCAATCACTTCAGCAAGAAGGGTATCTGAATTTCAGGCCCTTATGACAGTGGAGCCTTTCATCATCTTTCATGCAGACAGGGTGTCCCTCAGGACCAATCCCTCTTTCATGTCTAAGGTGGTATCCAGTGTGTCCCTTAATCAGTCCATTTATCTGCCAACCTTCTTTCCTAATCCACAGAACAAAGGGGAATGGATACTGCACTCCTTAGTTGTGCACAGACAACTTAGATTTACTTGGACAGGACTAAACCTGGAAGGAAATCTGAAAAACTGCTGGTGGCAATTGCTGCAGGGGCAGAGGGGACTATTTCAAAGCAAAGTATTTCTAAATGGATAAGCCATTGCATTCATTTCTGTTATAAGCACCATGGAAAACCTGTTCCACAGGGGATCAGTCCACACTGTACCAGAGCTGCATCTACCTGTACAGCCTTTCTCAGAGACGTCCCTACCAGGGACATCCTAGAAGCTGCTACCTGGAGTTCTGTACATACTTTCACCAAGCATTACCATCTGCCAATTTTCTCTAAATCCAGAGCTGGTTTTGCCACTGCAGTCTTGCAGGGCTTTATTGCTGGTCCTAATGCTATCTTCATTCCTCCTCCCATCCTTAGCTTTGGGAATCTACCCAAATGTGATGACTGCAACAGTGAAACACGAAGAACATAGTACAGTTGTGTACACTTACCATAAATGTAGATGTTCGAGTGTATTCACTGTTGCAGTCTCGGTTACCCTCCCTCCAGCCCCCTTACTTCTTTTGGCTATACCTCTACTCTCCTTTACTATACTTAAAAGCTTTTTGGTGTATTTGCTTTTTTGTAGGAGGTATAACCTTCTATATTTATAGATTTAATTGCTTCCCTTTAGGGGGGCACCTGACATCTGGGGCAAGAAAAACTGATCTATTGGCGTCGGCTGCATGTTTTATATCCCTGACAACCTGACGTAATGGAAGAAGAGACAGCAACCGATGTGGGACTCAAGACTTTGTTAATCAGGCCGACTGAGGGCTACTGCAAGCAGATAACCCAGATGTGATGACTGCAACAGTCTATACACTCGAACATCTACATTTATGGTAAGTGTACAAAACTGTACTTTTGCCTCTGCCACCTCCTCTCTGAGGTCACTTTAACTATTTGGCACATTTTAATAAGTTTCAGAGGGATTTGACAAAAGAATTAAAAAACTGAGTCCATGTCTGCTGAAGTCTTCAAATGGACTTTCTCTCAGCTGACCACTCTCTTGCCTATTTGAAATGCGTTGATGATGCTAATCTCTCATACAGCTGAAGGTACCTCACGAGCCGCCAGTTCAAGTATTGCCATAAGAAGACACACCTGGATGCTACTATGCGTTTTTGTGGAGCCTTTTAAGATGTCTGCTGTGGGAATCAAGTTTTCTACTCCTCAGCAGACCTTCTCCCAAAACCAGAGGGATTGTAAGAAGATGTGGTTCCATAAGTCTCGGGGGCCTTTCCAGGATTTGTGGGAGGGCACTTTTTCCAGAGGTAGATGAAGTTTTAATGGCAGACATCACCCTAGAGGCAGAGGAGGCCTGTAGAACCAAGGCTTTAGGGATTCTTTTTTGGACAAGCCATATCAGTGCTCCCGAAGTGCTGCCTGACTGTTCTACTCTGGAGGTAGTTGGAGGTCATTTTTTATTTGCACCTAGATGCCTGGATATTTATCACAAAAGATTTGAGTGCTAAGAACAATATCCATACACTTTTCCCTTCTTCCTCAGTGTCACAGGAAGAAACGTTATGATGTTCCTCCCAGTTGGAGGAAGGAAGCAGCATGAGAAATGCAGATGCTGCTATAAAAAAGTCAATTAGATGGTCCCAGCCGACCAGATAAGATTTGGAACTTACTCATGCTTCTTTTTAGTGCCAGATAAGACAGTGAACCTCACACCAATTTTGGATCTAAGCGGTTTGAACCATTTTGTGAAGAAGGCTAAGATGTTCATCGTGTTACACTGTTGCAGTTATTATACTTGGGTTATCCTGCCGTCAGGCGGTTCCCCAGTCGGCCTGAGTTCCAAAGTCTTGGTCCGGCATCGGTTGCTGTCGCCTCCTCCCTGACATCAGTGCGGCAGGGGTATATAAGATGCAGCCGACGTCATTTTCTTCAGTCTTTCTTGCCGCGCGGTGCCCAAAGTAAAAGCAGTTTGCAAGTGCCGATCGGCCGTCTCCTGAGATTTTCATTCCGAATCCAGAACCGAAGTCTTCTACAAAGCTAAGTACCCGTTGAAACTTTTCTTGCCTCAGACCGATGTCAGTAAAAGTTAATAACTGTATTTCTTGTGGGAAGCAAATACCTCATAAGGATTTCCATTCTTATTGTATCCCATGCCTAGGCCCAGACCACAACGTCACTGGTTGTCGGTTTTGTGCTAGGTTTAACAAGCGCACTATTAAACGTCGGATGTTAAGTTGTCTATCTCGCCTTCATTCTTGCTGGATGGGTTCGGAGCCGAACCTCGGCTCCGACTCAGCCACTACTAAAGCTTGAGAGCTAGTTCCACCGGCTCGAGGCTCCCCTATATCCCACAATGCTAGGCGGTAACTACTTCAGATCTCGTTTGCCGCTTAGCTGACGAGGTGCTTTGTTCCAACCGGCTCTACAGGTTAGTGTATTTTTCTTAGATTTTAGTCAACTTAGACCCCTTTAATTTTGTTATCTAGTATCCCTTACTTAGATAGTTAGATTCCAGTCCCTTTCTGTCGAATCCTTCCCTTTAATCTTTGAATTTTTCCTCAAAATCCACCTTAGGCCTTAGGCCCCTTTCCCACCCCTCCTAGTATTTGGAGTGAGTGTTTGTGTGGAAACTTTTTTTCCTAATTTAATTTGGTGTGTTTGTATGAGTGATTCCAATCTTTAGAACTATGTCTAAAGAATCTAAGGTCTCAGGCTTCAAGAAGTGTGACTCGTGCTGTCAGAAAATGTCTCTGACAGACGGTCACACTTCTTGTGTCTACTGCGTGGGACCTTTGCACCTGCAGGACTCATGTGCTGTTTGCCATGGTTTCAGCCCTAGAGTCCTGCAGGAGTGGAAAAATAAGCTCATTTTAAGGGGCTTATTGAAGCCTGAGGGTCCCCCAACTCAATCATCGGGGAAACCCTCCAAGCCTTCCAAACCATCGGCTCCAGTATCTGAGTCGTCGGCTGGGGCTTCGAAACCTGTTCGGACATCGGCTCCGGCTGGAGCCGATGATTCTCGAACACATGTTCCTACTGTTTCCTCGGCTCCAGCCGGAGCCGAGGCAGACACTGTTGAATTGGCTCCGATTAGGTTATCGGAACCGACTTCCAGAAAGTGGTCTAGATCACCATCTATCGGCTCCGTTCGTTCGGCTCCAGCATCGTCATTATTGTCTGAATGGAGCCATAGATCTCATTCCTCTAGGTCATTGAGACTTTCAGACCATGACCTACAGAGGGTGGTGAGTCGACTTCTCAAGTCTGAGGCACTGGCCCAAATGCGTCATTGCCCGACTCAACAGTCGATGGCTATTCCCACCACTCAGAATGTTCCTCCTCTGACTCTTTTGAGTTCGGAGCCGGGGCTGGTTGGACCCAAGACTGTGGGTGCGTCGGTACCTATTCCTTTGTCTTAGGCGCCGTCGTCGGCTGCGATTTCTTCTTTGGAGGAATCTCGGCGCCGGACTTCCCTTGTCTGCTCCGAGGGGGTGAGTGGCATCGGACCCTTGTCTGACCCCGCTCTCCCTCTCGGTGCTTCGGCTCTGGTGAGTTCGGCTCCGACATCGGCCTCGGAGCCATCACTGTCGGTGCTGGGGGAGGTTTTCAGCTTTTCGGAGCGGAGACCTCTGGCCCTGCCTGACAGGGGTGCCTTCGAGGTCATGAGGAGCGTGTTAGAACCTGGTTCAACCCCACAGTCGGCTTCATCTGCCCCTTCCTCCACAGTGCCTGCGGTGATTTCTTTTCACCCCCTCATCCCGGACCATAGAGAGCCAGCCCCTCAAGTATCCCCAGTGGGTATTTCCTCCTCTTCCGAGGCCTCTCCTGACCCTGTAGGAGAGCCCCCTAGGAAGAGGCAGTGCAAGAGGAAGCACATTGACTTCCCTGAGTCTGTCACCTCTGACACTGATTTAGAGGATTCTGAGGGTTCCCCTCATTCCCCCTCTGAAGATGTCTCCTTTGCGGACATCCTCGAAATCTTGAAACAGAGGAGGAATTGGCCAGCCCTTAACCCATCAGAGGATGAATCAGTGTATCTTGAGGTGTTTGGCTCTCGCCCTTCCACCTCTTGGGTGTCCCCTCCCTTTGACCCCCTCATGGAAGTGGTGGCTAGGAAGGCTTGGACGGCTCCTGACTCAGTGGAACCCACCCCCAGGAGACCATCAAAATTCATCACTGCCCCGAAGGATAAAGAATTCTTAGCCAAAGGTGTCTCTGTTGATGCTATGGTGGTGGCTGCGGCCACCAAGAAGGAGCTAGCTGATCCTTCAGTACCTGTCCATCCTCCTAACAAGGAGTCTAGGACCATGGACAGGTATGGTAAGCGGATGTTTTCGTCAGCGACCTTTTCTATGCGCTCGCTGAATTACCTGTGTCATTTCACTCGTCTCCAGAGGGATTTGCTCAAGGAAGCGAGTGAAATGTTAAAGGATCCATCAGCTGCAGGTTTTCAGGATAGGATGAACTCTCAGCTGGCGACCCTTAACTCAGTAGTTAACTCCTCCATGCGCCTCCTTTCATACGCGGCGGATGGAGAGAGTAGAGCGGCAGGTACAGGTGTGGCCTTACGTCGGCATGCCTGGATGCGGCTATGTAACTTTGCGGACCCTTTCAAGGAGTCTTTCACTAACTCCCCCTTTGATGGATCATCCCTCTTTGGTCCTCAAGTGAAGGAAACCCTGACTAGGTGCGAGGTTGAAGGCAAGACTCTCTCTGCTGTGGGAGTCCATTTTTCTACTCCTTCTAGACCTTACCCCAAAGGTCAGAAGGGGGGGAAGATGTGGTTCCGCAAACAACCACAGGGAGTCTTGCCTGACGCACAGAGTCGGTTCCCCTCTAGAGGCAGAGGGGGGGAACAATAATAATAGATGCCATCCTAGAGACAGGGGGGGCCCGCAAAATCAGGGTAGCAGAGAAACTTTCTCTGACAAACCCTTTCAGCACCCCTGAGGGGCTGCCCGGCTGTCCATCTTCGGAGGCAGTCGGGGGAAGACTATCGCTGTACCCAGAAGCCTGGCTTTCCCTTACCAAAGACAAGTGGGTACAGTCGATCATATCCGAGGGCTACAAAATTCCGTTCACTCATATCCCAAGACGATCCAAAAGTTCCCTTCCAGACGTTCCACCCAATCAAAGGGAACAAGCAGCGCTAGAAATTTCAAAGCTGCTTTCAAAAAGAGCCATTCAACCAGTTCCAGCAGACCAACAAGGATCCGGAATTTACTCCATATTCTTTTTGGTACCAAAGAAAACGGGACTGGAGACCCATTTTGGATCTCAGCTACTTGAACAAGTTTGTCAAGAGAACGAAATTTCGGATGGTCACGCTGCAGTCCATTCTGCCCCTTTTGGGGCGGGACAACTGGATGTGCTCTATAGATCTCCAGGATGCGTACTATCACATCAGAATGAACCGACGCTCCAGGAGATATCTCCGCTTCAGGCTGGGAACCAGTCATTTCCAGTTCAGGGCCCTGCCCTTTGGTCTCACTACAGCCCCCCGAGTGTTTACCAAATGCATGGCGGTGGTCGCCTCTCATCTGAGACAGCAAGGATTCCAGGTGTTTCCATACTTAGACGACTGGCTCCTAACAGCCCCCACCAAGCATCTTCTCCTTCTTGCCAGAGACTACACCTTACGCACATGTCAAACACTAGGCATTTCCATAAATTACGAAAAGTCTGTCTTGTCCCCTTGTCGTGTTATTAACTTCATAGGTGCAAATTTAGACACAGTCAACATGTCAGCCAGACTCACGGTAGCAGACATACACAGACAGGTCTCTCTTGTCTTGCAGAGCAACAAGGTCAAAGTCAGACTGGTCCTGAAAGTCTTAGGAATAATGGCGGCGGCTATCCCTCTCCTCCCGTTAGCCCGCTTCCACATGAGAATATTACAATGGATGCTGTTCACTCAATGGTCATTCCAACGACTTCCAGTGTCCTACTCTATTGCGATAACTCGATCAT
The DNA here is from genome assembly GCF_019279795.1 of Protopterus annectens. Taxonomy (NCBI): domain Eukaryota; kingdom Metazoa; phylum Chordata; order Ceratodontiformes; family Protopteridae; genus Protopterus; species Protopterus annectens. The sequence goes on along the minus strand of NC_056725.1, from coordinate 240,562,744 downwards.
GCAGGAATCATCTATCTTGGTGGATCACATCCCCCCAGCTTTACCTAGGAAGACCTTTCGTTCCCTCTCCTCCGGTTGCTACATTGACAACGGACGCCTCCTTGATCGGGTCGGGGGGGGCATTACCAGGGCAGGACGGTCCAGGACATGTGGCAGCCTTTCGAGTACCACTTGCACATAAATGTCCTAGAGATGAGAGCAGTGTTTCTAGCATTGCAAGCCCTTCAAGACTCTCTTCCCAAGGGAACTATAGCAATTCAGACAGACAGCATGTCTGTAGTGTGGTACATCAACAAACAAGGCGGAACCAGATCTTACCCCTTATGTCGAGAGGCACTCAGACTGTGGCAATGGGCGATTTCTTCTCAGCGATTTCTGTTAGCAATGTATATTCCCGGGAAGTCCAATGTGATTGCAGACAAGTTGAGCAGGGCTATTCTCATGCCTCACGAGTGGTCTGTGAAGAATTCAGTGTTGGAGAAAATTTTTCAAAAGTGGGGCCGGCCTTGCTGCGACCTTTTCGCTACTCCCCAAAACAGCAAGTGTGACTATTTCTTCACCCTCTTTCCCCAACCAGGCCACCCCAGCAGAGACGCTCTAGTCCACGATTTGCCCCGGGGACTTCTATATGCCTTTCCACCTTTCCCACTGATTTCTCAACTAATTCAGAAAACCATCGCTCTGAAAGCTTCCATGATCCTCATTGCCCCTTACTGGCCTCGACAGGTTTGGTTCCCCTTTCTTCACCATTATCTGTTGGAGCAACCTTGGCATCTGGACCCAGTTCCAGACCTCTTGACCCATCAGTCGGGTCAGTTGCACCACTCCCTTCCCTCTCTCCACCTCACAGCGTGGTTACTCCAGTTCCAACTTTAGCCAGGCTTCCTTTAATATCCCACTCAGTTCGAGATATTTTGATAGCCTCCCATAAATCTTCCACTCGGAAGATTTATAATAGCAAATGGAAACGTTTTTCCTGTTGGGCAGAGTCAAAGAATATAGATCCTTTCACTGCCTCCATTCAGTCTATCCTGGATTTTCTAGCCGAGCTTTTCCACGCAGGTTCGTCTCCGTCTACCATCAAAGTTCAATTAGCGGCTATGTCTAACTTTCATGTAGGTGCCTCAGAGTCTTCCATTATGGCTCACAAGCTCTGTAAAGCCTTTCTAAAGGGAGTTTTTCTCCTCAAACCACCTATCAAGGATCCTCCTCCTCAATGGGATCTGAACTTGGTTCTAGCGTCCTTAATTCTCCTCCCCCCCTTTGAACCTGCGGCTTCTTGCTCAATGAAGTTGCTATCATGGAAAACTCTTTTCCTGGTAGCTATTACTTCAGCTAGAAGGGTCTTTGAACTCCATGCTCTGTGTAGTCGACCCCCTTATTTATTGTTTCATAAGGATAGGGTATCCTTACGTACTAATCCTTCCTTTTTGCCTAAGGTAGCTTCACCACAAATTTGAATCAGACCATTGATCTTCCAGTGTTTTTCCCTAACTATTTAAACAGATCAGAACAAAAATTACACAGCTTGGACATTCATCGCCAGCTTAGGTACTATTTAGACAGGACCAAACAGTTCAGGAAGTCCGATCAACTCTTTATTTCCTATGCAGAAGGTAGAATGGGCCTTCCAGTTACTAAAGTCTCTCTCTCTCTAGATGGCTTACTTCATTGATTACCTTTGTTTATGAAATCAGACATCAACAGTTGCTATCCCATCCCAGAGCTCATTCAACTAGAGCTTTAGCCACATCCATAGCTTTTCAAGACAGACTGCCTATTGATTCGATTTGTTCTGCAGCTACTTGGGCCTCTCCCCATACCTTCATTTCTCATTACAAGTTGGACTTCGCCTCTAGAGGTCGAGCCAACTTTGGTTCCACTGTTCTCAAGAGTCTATTCCGATAGGCCACCCGGGACAAGGTGCTAGGGACGCGGTCCCATCCAGCAAGAATGAAGGCAAGATAGACAACTTAACATTTAGAAGTTATGTACCTACCATAACGTTCCATGTTAGTTGTCTTCTTCTCGCCTTCTTTCTTGCATCCCACCCTCCTTCCCCCAAGCCTGGACAGACCTAGAGGATTGTTTTTTTCTGGTGATTTTCTCATCTTGTTTTCCCACAGCTTGTCCACCTCTATTTCCCTTTGTTAGGTTTAGGATACCTTACCCTTAGGTTTAGAGGTGGATGATTTCTCCAGGTTTTGGAGCAACCTTTTGTTGCTTGGTCTAGCTATCAAACGAGATCTGAAGTAGTTACCGCCTAGCATTGTGGGATATAGGGGAGCCTCGAGCCGGTGGAACTAGCTCTCGAGCTTTAGTAGTGGCCGAGTCGGAGCCGAGGTTTGGCTCCTAACCCATCCAGCAAGAAAGAAGGCGAGAAGAAGACAACTAACATGGAACGTTATGGTAGGTACATAACTTCTAATTTTATTTTGCCAGACATTATTTTGGTAGAAAATTCAATTATACCATGTCGTCGGAACTTCCGATGACCGGAATACATAAAAAGCGCAAAGACAAGGATAGGCATCTGAGGCCCAAAACTGACTAAGCCTCTTCTAGGCCAGTCGCCGGTTCTCCGGTTTTCAGCGAGGCGCCTTCGCAGCCCCTGACCACCACTTCTGTAGAACCACAGGCCGCCTCTGACTCCCACGTGGAGATGGCTGGGCCTTCGGATGCTCAAGTTATTCAGCCTACCGAAACTAACCCTTCAGAGGGATCGGAGTAGCTGAGCTGCCCGCAGCTTCAGAGGGTGTTTTCAGACCTGCTCAGTTAAGCATTGAACCCTCTGCTAAGTCTAAACCAGCTTTAAAATCAAAGAAACAAATACAGCTTTCTCCAGCACAGGCCTCCATGCCTAAGAAACAAATGCTCAAAATGGCCGAAGACTTAATCACTGTGATCAGGGGGTCCCATCCCCCTCATGATAAAAGGCCTAGACAGGATGCAGACTATGACCCATCCGACCAGGTGTCCATTTCTTCAGATTCATCCTCAGACCTAGGATATTCTTTACCCCCTTATTTGGATTCTGATGCTGAGGAGTCAATTCCATTAGCCTCTCCGCCTGAGGACTACTCCTTTGGGGAAACCTTGCATACCACGAGAGAGCATTTCCATTGGGAGGGCCAGGATTCCTCAGAATCCAAGAAAAGGCTCAGAGACTTCCTTTTATTACCTCAACACAAAGCCCTTGCTATTCCGCCAGTGTTAGATATTGTGGATGATGTGTATACTGAATCCAGCTTAAATCCTGATTCCTTACATCCAGCACCTGGTAAACCTGACAGATACTACAGAGTCCCTGACTCTCACAAATTTCTGTACAAAAGCCCTGTTGCTGACCCTGAAACTATTTCTCAGGGACCCAAAGGGGTTAAGGCCTCATCAGCCAAGAATCCAGTTCCCTCTGACAGAGATTACAGAGCATTAGACAGATGGGGAAAGAAACTTTATACGTCTGCAACTTTAGCAATGAGTGTCTTAAATTGCCAGTTTCACATGCTAAAATATCAGCAATTTTTACTGTCTCAGTTGAAATAAAAAATGCTTCCAGATTCAGATCCTAAGAAATGCAGGATTTATTGCATGCAGCTGAACAGGTGGGAAAACATACTTTGCAATGTGGTTTTGATACTTTGCAGGCCTCCTGTAGAGCAGCAGTTACAGGCTCTGTCATTAGAAGACATGCTTGGTTAAAAGAACATACTTTACCAGATCATGTTAAAGCAAAATTATTGTATGCACCTTTGCAGCAGGATGTGTTATTTGGAGTTAAGGCAGAAGAGGTATTAAAGAAAATGGAGGATACAGCAAAATCTATGCAAACGGTGCAGGATTTCTTACAGGTTCAGCCTCCTAGATTTAGCAGAAATTGGCCAACTAAGAATTGGTCCTTTCCAGTTACCGACAGACCTCAAAGGGGCAGATACAGACGTCCAAGAGGTAGAGGTCAACCACAAGGAACTTGCAGGTCTCGACAAAGGGGTTACATCAGGCCAGAAAGAAGGGGAAGACAGGCCCCAACCATATAAAAAGCAGCCCCAATGACTTCCCACTACTGCTGCCAAACAACTCTTTCTTGGCAGCCACCTTGGGAGGAAAACTAGCACTTTTCTATCACAATTGGCATATGATCACCAAAGACAAATGGGTTCTCAACATTGTATCTCAAGGTTGCAGGTTCCACTTTCACACTCTGCCAAGGTTAAAAGGAATGCCAAATCTACCACCAAATCAATGGGCAGAGGCTCAAAAACAAATGACAGCACTCATGGATATGAGAGCTATTCAAAAGGTACCACCACAGGAGCAAGGACAAGGATTTTACTCAAGACTCTTTCTGGTTCCCAGAAAGGACAAAGCCTGGAGGCCCATTCTGGATCTTTTTTCTCTAAACACTTACCTGGATGTTCCGAAATTCAAAATGTTGACTCTACAGCAGCTTCTTCCCATGCTGGGCACGAAAGCTTGGCTTGTGACATTGGACCTCAAGGAGGCATACCTGCATGTCCCTATCAGACAAAACTGCAGAAGGTACCTCAGATTCATAGCTGGTTCAATGCACTATCAATTCTCTGCACTTCCCTTTGGCTTGTCTACTGCGCCCAGGGTCTTCACAAAGTGCCTGGCACCAGTAATTGCATTTTGCAGACAGAAAGGAATTCAAATTTATCCGTACCTGGACGACTGCCTGATTCAAGCAGAGATCAAGGACATTCTTCTAAAGCATCTGGCATTTGTACAAAAGTTAAGTTTCCTGGGGTACACAGTAAACGAAAAGAAATCAAAACTAGTGCCCTCACAAGAGATTATATTCCTGGGTGCCAGCTTGAACACAACGGCCCAGATGGCTTATCTCACGCCAGACAAACAAGGACAACTGACTCAATACTTTCAATTGATGGCAACAATGACCCAACTCCCTGCAAGAAAAATTCTGTAGGCCTTGGGTTACATGGCATCTTGCATACTACTAATTCCATATGCCAGACTGCATATGAGGAAACTACAATGGTACCTAAAGAATGTATGGTCTCAACACTGTCAAAGTTTGGAAACCGTTATGCCACTAATTCCTTGCCTTCAACAGGAGTTTCAGTGGTGGGCGCAAGCTTGTCACCTCAAGGGACAGCCTTTTACTCAACCCACAGCCAGGCAAACACTGACAACAGATGCATCGGATTACGCCTGGGGAGCACACCTGGCAGGCAACCGTATTCAGGGCAAGTGACCCGCAGAACAAAGGCATCTTCACATCAATCAAAAAGAGATGCTAGCTGTACAAAATGCCCTTATAGCTTTCAAGGACCTGCTGCATCCAGGACAACTACTACTAAAGACAAAATAAAAATCAAGCTGCCCCAAGGCTCCAACACCCAACTGCACAAAGCACAAACCAAAAAGGTGAAAAATAATTGTCCACTGAACAAAATAATCCATTTGGTAAAGTACCAGTAAAAGAATAAATGAATTTATTACAGGAAAAATCCACGAATTCCAACCAAAAGTGCACAAAGACAGGGTTAAGCGCTTTCATCTGTGACCAGACTTCATCAGAACCCTGAACAAAGAAATTCTACCCAATGTTATACTCTAATTTAAAAAATTGGCGCCAAAAAATCTTAAAGAAACATTTCCATACAGTTTATGGCATTTTCCTCAATACAAAAACTAATAATTACAGAACATATATATCAAACCTGCCCATCACAAAAATCAATAGTATAAGTGCATAAAAATTAAAACAGATATGTGTATTTCAAATGTCATATATTGTACATATAAATAACATGATTTGAAAACACTTTAAAATATGAAATGTGACAAATAACAATAAATGACAATAAATGACTACTAATAAAATGCCTAAAGTAGTATAGGATGTAAAAGGGAATTAGAGATATATAATTCAAACTTGTAAAAATGGTTTAATACTTATAAAATCGTTAATACCTGGGAAGCAAGTAGCATTTGTTCTAAACTGCCAGATAGCTTCCCTTTTAGCCAAATTAACTTTCCAATTCCCCCCACTGGGAACAATATCAACCCTATCTATTATAAAAAAAACTTAAAAATATGGGTGTTATCATAAAAAGAAATGTGCTGAGCTAAGGCATTCTTAAGATCACCAGTTCTTATTTTATACAAATGTTCGTAAATACGCTTTCTAAAAGATCTCTCGGTCTTTCCGATATAAAACACAGAACATTTAGAACATAGGGCTATGTATACCACTCGAGGAGTTTGGCAGTTACCACCTTTACTCTTAACATAAACTCTATTAAGGTCATCCAACCTAACCCCATTAGTTTCTAATATAGATGAACATTGGCCACAATGTCCACATTTCTTCGTCATACCAAAGGTGAATCTGGGTTTTTTCCTTAACTCAAGAAGGTCCTTAATATTTGGGCCTGTTCTATACACAAAATTAGGTTGGCTGCCCAAGATGTTAACACAATCATCAACTTGAAACAACCTCCAACATTCAAAAATAATATTTTTTATATGCTGTACATAGGGAGAGAAGGTCAAAACACATACTCTAGACTTATGAATGGAGGAGGTCGCAAGATTTTTCCTAAAAAGGTCGCCCTTCCCCAAAATTGGAAAGAATTTATTACCCCATTCACGTTTAACATATGAAATAACGTCATTTAACATACTGTTAGGATAACCCCTATCCAAAAACATTAATTTAATAACATCAAGTTCCTTTACCATAACAGCTTTGTTAGATGACATACGGGCAGCTCTAATGCATTGCCCTTTAAAAATGTTCTTAAAAGTGTACCTAGGGTGATCACTTGAAAAATGCAAATAGTTATTTGAAAATGTATCTTTTCGATATATCCTAGAATCAAAACCATTACAAGAATGGCTAATAAAAGTGTCCAAATATGCAATCCCACTGGTGGAGAATTGATGGGTAAAACGCATAAAATCCGTAGTTTTGTTAATATAATCCATAAAGATTGGAATCTCACTAACAGGCCCGTTCCATAGGATGAACAAATCATCCAAATATCTACTATAAAAGGAGATGTTAGAAAAATATTTACAAGGGAAGAGAAATTGATTCTCCCACTCATACATCACAAGATTGGCGAAGATGGGTGCACAAGAGGCACCCATCACCACCCCTCTAATCTGCCTGTAAAATTCTCCTTCAAAGCAAATAAAGTTGTGATCCAAAACCAAATACATCATGTCAACCAAAACACAGATTCGATCCCAAGTGAAACTAGAAATGGTTCTAAGACTATTTGCAAAATATTCCAGTCCAGTGTCCCTCGGGATACATGAAAATAAATCGACAACGTCGATAGTCAAAAAAATCAAATCTTTACTCCACAATTCAGGAGATAATTTCCCTAAAAAAGACCAGGAGTCTTTGATAAGGTGGGGGATCCTTTCATACAAAGGTTTAGTCCATCGGTCTATGACCACATCTATAGGGAAAGTTTTGGACTTACTACCAGATACAATCTGCCTGAAGGGCAGGTTGGATACACATTTGTGGACCTTGGGGATGCCAAAAATAGTTGCTAAAACTGGAAAATCAACCTTAATAAAATCATAGATATCTTTAGTAATTCTATTATCCAGCAAATATTCCTCAATAGCAAGATCGATTTTCCGATATCCTACATGAATTTCGTTAAGGGAAACCGCTTAATAGTTTCCAGAATCCATAACAATTTTGGTCATAGCGTTGACATAGTCCACATTTTTGTACACCACAACTCCGCCCCCCTTGTCAGGATTCATGACACGTAGTTCAGAGTTGGAAAGAAAAAAGTCCAAACAATGGCATTCGTCCTTAGAAAGGTTGTCAGAATCACCAGAGGAAGTTAAACTATTCTTAATACTGTTAAATCTATAAATATCATGGCAAACCATTTTGTCAAAATGAGCTACCTTAGGATGCGATACAGGTATACAAGTACTCTTTCTGGTTAAAGAAGGTCCCCCAATGACCAAATCAGTATGAGTACTTGTATCGTCCCTAAATTGCATAGCCAAATTTAAACGTCTACAATAAAGTTTAACGTCCTTAATCACTTCGGTTAGATTCATCCTACCAGTAGGGACAAACTTAATACCTTTGGAAAATAATTGAAACATATCAGGAGTGATGTTTATATCGGTATAATTGAAAATATTAAAACCAGAGTGAGAATGAACAATGTGTTTGACACAACCATCATTTTTATTATTAAAAGAATCAGATATAGTCCCTGCATCGCAAGACGTAGCATCTACATTTTGTTTAAAATCTACCACTTCCTGTTGTGTGACAACAGACGTGTCTTTGGGGCTGGAAAAAATCCCCCCCCCCCCTGAAAATTAGACTCGTGATCAATATGTCTATTGCCTTGACTGAATCCAAAAGTTTTACCCGTATCTTTCCTCTCTTGGGGCCAGGTGTAAACTTTATTATTATTGTAACTATCCACATCTCTAGAAATTTTTCTACATTTCCTTAAATAGATATTCTTAACTTTCTGCTCAGCAGAAGAAAATTGCTTATTGTATAAATCAACCCATTCAGGAAAACAACAATCGTGAATAATGTCATGATTAAGTTTCTCAACTTCACTAATAAGTCTAGATAGTTTTTCATCATTAATTTTCATCAACTGGCCTATATATTCAAAGCCAAAACCATCAAATAACTTATTAAAAATATGTTTAACATTGTCATCATAATCTATTCCCAAAGGTAGCTTGAAAAATCGAAGCCCCTTGGGAACAATATTTAAGGACACACATCTAGATAGGTAAGTATTGTCCAATTTAATACATTTAATATTAAACGGCTTCTTACCAAAGTCAAAAATCATATGAATGGGTTGATTTATACAATAAGCAATTTTCTTCTGCTGAGCAGAAAGTTAAGAATATCTATTTAAGGAAATGTAGAAAAATTTCTAGAGATATGGATAGTTACAATAATAATAAAGTTTACACCTGGCCCCAAGAGAGGAAAGATACGGGTAAAACTTTTGGATTCAGTCAAGACAATAGACATATTGATCACGAGTCTAATTTTCAGGGGGGGCGATTTTTTCCAGCCCCAAAGACACATCTGTTGTCACACAACAGGAAGTGGTAGATTTTAAACAAAATGTAGACGCTACGTCTTGCGATGCAGGGACTATATCTGATTCTTTTAATAATAAAAATGATGGTTGTGTCATACACATTGTTCATTCTCACTCTGGTTTTAATATTTTCAATTATACCGATATAAACATCACTCCTGATAAGTTTCAATTATTTTCCAAAGGTATTAAGTTTGTCCCTACTGGTAGGATGAATCTAACCGAAGTGATTAAGGACATTAAACTTTATTGTAGACGTTTAAATTTGGCTATGCAATTTAGGGACGATACAAGTACTCATACTGATTTGGTCATTGGGGGACCTTCTTTAACCAGAAAGAGTACTTATATACCTGTATCGCATCCTAAGGTAGCTCATTTTGACAAAATGGTTTGCCATGATATTTATAGATTTAACAGTATTAAGAATAGTTTAACTTCCTCTGGTGATTCTGACAACCTTTCTAAGGACGAACGCCATTGTTTGGACTTTTTTCTTTCCAACTCTGAACTACGTGTCATGAAGCCTGACAAGGGGGGTGGAGTTGTGGTGTACAAAAATGTGGACTATGTCAACGCTATGACCAAAATTGTTATGGATTCTGGAAACTATGAAGTGGTTTCCCTTAACGAAATCCATGTAGGATATCGGAAAATCGATCTTGCTATTGAGGAATATTTGCTGGATAATAGAATTACTAAAGACATCTATGATTTTATTAAGGTTGATTTTCCAGTTTTAGCAACTATTTTTGGCACCCCCAAGGTCCACAAATGTGTATCCAACCTGCCCTTCAGGCCGATTGTATCTGGTAGTAAGTCCAAAACTTTCCCTATCGGTGTGGTCATAGACCGATGGACTAAACATTTGTATGAAAGGATCCCCCACCTTATCAAAGACTCCTGGTCTTTTTTAGGGAAATTATCTCCTGAATTGTGGAGTAAAGATTTGATTTTTTTGACTATCGACGTTGTCGATTTATTTTCAAGTATCCCGAGGGACACCGGACTGGAATATTTTGCAAATAGTCTTAGAACCATTTCTAGTTTCACTTGGGATCGAATCTGTGTTTTGGTTGACATGATATCTTTGGTTTTGGATCACAACTTTATTTGCTTTGAAGGAGAATTTTACAGGCAGATTAGAGGGGTGGTGATGGGTGCCTCTTGTGCACCCATCTTCGCCAATCTTGTGATGTATGAGTGGGAGAATCAATTTCTCTTCCCTTGTAAATATTTTTCTAACATCTCCTTTTATAGTAGATATTTGGATGATTTGTTCATCCTATGGAATGGGCCTGTTAGTGAGATTCCAATCTTTATGGATTATATTAACAAAACTACGGATTTTTTGCGTTTTACCCATCAATTCTCCACCAGTGGGATTGCATATTTGGACACTTTTATTAGCCATTCTTGTAATGGTTTTGATTCTAGGATATATCGAAAAGATACATTTTCAAATAACTATTTGCATTTTTCAAGTGATCACCCTAGGTACACTTTTAAGAACATTTTTAAAGGGCAATGCATTAGAGCTGCCCGTATGTCATCTAACAAAGCTGTTATGGTAAAGGAATTTGATGTTATTAAACTAATATTTTTGGATAGGGGTTATCCTAACAGTATGTTAAATGACGTTATTTCATATGTTAAACGTGAATGGGGTAATAAATTCTTTCCAATTTTGGGGAAGGGCGACCTTTTTAGGAAAAATCTTGCGACCTCCTCCATTCATAAGTCTAGAGTATGTGTTTTGACCTTCTCTCCCTATGTACAGCATATAAAAAATATTATTTTTGAATGTTGGAGGTTGTTTCAAGCTGACAACGATTGTGTTAACATCTTGGGCAGCCAACCTAATTTTGTGTATAGAACAGGCCCAAATATTAAGGACCTTCTTGAGTTAAGGAAAAAACCCAGATTCACCTTTGGTATGATGAAGAAATGTGGACATTGTGGCCAATGTTCATCTATATTAGAAACTAATGGGGTTAGGTTGGATGACCTTAATAGAGTTTATGTTAAGAGTAAAGGTGGTAACTGCCAAACTCCTCAAGTGGTATACATAGCCCTATGTTCTAAATGTTCTGTGTTTTATATCGGAAAGACCTTTCAGAAAGCGTATTTACGAACATTTGTATAAAATAAGAACTGGTGATCTTAAGAATGCCTTAGCTCAGCACATTTCTTTTTATGATAACACCCATATTTTTAAGTTTTTTTATATTAGATAGGGTTGATATTGTTCCCAGTGGGGGGAATTGGAAAGTTAATTTGGCCAAAAGGGAAGCTATCTAGCAGTTTAGAACAAATGCTACTTGCTTCCCAGGTATTAACGATTTTATAAGTATTAAACCATTTTTACAAGTTTGAATTGTATATCTCTAATTCCCTTTTACATCCTATACTACTTTAGGCATTTTATTAGTAGTCATTTATTGTCATTTATTGTTATTTGTCACATTTCATATTTTAAAGTGTTTTTAAATCATGTTATTTATATGTACAATATACGACATTTGAAATGCACATGTATCTGTTTTAATTTTTACGCACTTATGCTATTGATTTTTGTGATGGGCAGGTTTGATATATGTGTTCTGTAATTATTAGTTTTTGTATTGAGGAAAATGCCATGAACTGTATGGAAATGTTTCTTTAAGATTTTTTTGGCGCCATTTTTTTAAATTAGAGTATAACATTGGGTAGAATTCCTTTGTTCAGGGTTCTGATGAAGTCTGGTCACAGATGAAAGCACTTAACCCTGTCTTTGTGCACTTTTGGTTGGAATTCGTGGATTTTTCCTGTAATAAATTCATTTATTCTTTTACTGGTACTTTACCAAGTGGATTATTTTGTTCAGTGGACAATTATTTTTCACCTTTTTGGTTCGTGCTTTGTGCAGTTGGGAGTTGGAGCCTTGGGGCAGCTTGATTTTTATTTTGTTTGGTCGATTGGCTGCTTTTTTATGGAGGTACTACTAAAGACAGACAACACTACAGTTATGTGGTACATAAATAAGCAAGGGGGCACTCACTCCTACTCCCTCTGCAGGCAAGCCATGACCTTTTGGAACACCGCTCTAAATTATCAAGTTCATTTTTAAGCACAATTCCTGCCAGGAGAGAAAAACACACTGGCAGACGACTTAAGCAGAAACATCATGGATCCCCACGAATGGGAATTGAATCCACAAATATTCAGAATGATAACACAGAAATGGTGGAGCCCAGACATAGATCTGTTTGCATCCCCAATGAACTGCCAGCTGCAGAAGTTCTGCAGAAGGAGTTACCATCCACAAGCATGGAAAGTGGATGCCCTCTCATTTAGCTGGAAAAACCTACAAGTATACGCTTTCCCACCACTACCTCTCTCCTGCCAAAGGTACTCATAAAAGCCAGGCAAGAAGAGCCAAAGATGATCCTTATTGCACCAGACTGGCCACGCCAGCACTGGTACCCAGTCTTAAAGAACTTAGCACAAGGACTACCCTGGATTTTGCCTCAAATCCCACATCTGCTGACTTAGCACAACAATCAGATACTACACAGCCAGCTAAACACCTTAAACCTAGCTGCATGGAAAATTCCTTAGTCAAGCAAGTAGTGCCGCTCTCCAAAGCTGTTATGGATGTCGTTCTGGAGGCCAGAAGGCCTAGTACCAGGAAAGCCTATTAGGATAAATGGAAGAGATTCTGTGCCTGGAACCAAGCTCACAGCCTTGACCCTCATGTCCCAAACATTCCTCAGATACTACAATATTTAACTGAGATGCTGGACAAAGGCCTCTCCTTCTCCTCCATCAAGATCCATGCCTCTGCCATCTCTGCTCATTACAACACGGATCCACCAATTTTCTCTAATCCTTTGCTAAGACAGTACCTCAGAGGGGCTAAAAGCATAAGACTGCCCCGTAGAGCACCTACTCCAACTTGGGACCTCAACTTTGTTTTGGAAAAATTAACTTTACCTCCTTTTGAGCCAGCTAACACAGCAGAATTAAAATATACCTTTTGGAAAACTGCTCTGCTCCTGGCAATAACATCACCACGAAGAGGTTCAGAATTACAGGCACTAATGGCAGTGGAACCTTTTCTCATTTTCCACCAGGACAGGGTGTCTTTAAGAACTAACCCTACGTTTATGCCAAAGGTGGTATCCAGTGTGGCTCTAAACTAAACTATTCATTTGCCAACTTTTTATCCAAAACCACAGAATAAAGGGGAGAGACTACTGCATTCCTTGGACATTCACAGGCAGTTACGCTTCAACTTGGACAAAGCCAAAGCTTTCAGGAAATCTGAGCAATTATTGGTAGCATATGCTGAAGGAGCACAGGGAAAAGCCATTTCAAAACAGACTATTTCAAAATGGATAGGACATTGTATATGTTTCTGCTGTACATACCATGGGAAACCTGTACCTAGCAGCATTAGATCTAACTCCACTAGGGCAACAGCCACTTCAACTGCCTACCTCAGAGGAGTTACCTACCAAGGATATTTTGGAAGCAGCAACTTGGAGTTCTGTACATACCTTCACCAAGCATTACCATCTGCCTCTGTACTCTAAATCCAGAGCTGGCTTCGCCACTGCAGTGCTGCAAGGCCTTACAGCCACCCCTAATGCCTTATAGAACAGCCACCCTACCTCTGCTTTGGGATTCTACCCAAGTGTAATGACTGCAGCAGTGTAACACGATGAACATAGTACAGTTTTGTACCTACCGTAAATGTAGATGTTCGAGTTTATACACTGCTGCAGTCCAGGTTACCCTCCCTCCATCCCCTTTTACTTGCTGGTACGTACCTATGTCTTCTACCCTTTACTACCTATGGGGAGCATTTGCTGGTAGCTGAAAGTTATTGTTTACTTTTCTTATGTATGTTTTATTAGCAATTTGAATTGCCTACCTATTTGGGGGAACCTGACATCTGGGGCAAGAAAAACTGAAGAAAATGGCATCTGCTGCATCTTGTATACCCCTGCCGCACTGACGTCAGGGAGGAGGCGACAGCAACCGATACCGGACCAAGACTTTGGAACTCAAGCCGACTGGGGAACCGCCTGATGGCAGGATAACCCAAGGGTAATGACTGCAGCAGTGTATACACTCGAACATCTACATTTATGGTAGGTACAAAACTATACTTTCCAAATGGTCACATTTCAGTCCATCCTTCCCATTTCTGCACAAGGATGACTCAATGTGCTCCTTAGACATTCAGGATAGATGATCCCAGAGGAATCTTCACTTTTGGCTGGGAGCCTGTAATTACCATTCCAGAGCTGTGCCCCTTGGACTCACCACGGCCCCCAGGGTATTAGCAAATGCATGGCAGTAGTGGCAGCACACTTGTGGCTCAAGGGATTCCAGGTGTTTCCATATCTAAACGATTGGCTCCTCACTGCCCCCTCCAGGTATCAACTTCTACAAGCCAGGGAGTATTTACTTCAGATTTGCAATACCTTGGGCATTTCAGTCAGTCTTGCCAAATCTCTGCTTGCTCCAGTTCAGAGCCTGGAATTCATTGGAACGCTTCTGAACACTACTACTCAGGAGGCATCTTTACCTCTCCACTGCATTGTTATTGGAAGACATCAAGTACAGGATATTATCTGTCATGCTTCTCCTCCAGTAAAGTCAGTCTTAGAAGCACTGGGATTGATGTTGGCTGCCATAGTATTGCTTTCATTCTCTTGCTTCTTTATGTGAATTCTCGATGGACCTTAGCTGTACAGTGGTCTATTCTGCTTCAGCCCATGTCCTTTCAGATAAAACTCACCCGAATCTGCATATACGACACATTCATTGGTGGATTCAGTCTGACTTTTTAATGGAAAGAAACGTTGATGTTCTTCGTGTTTCACTGTTGCAGTCATAACTGCAGGGTACTCCTGCCGGCAGGCAGCCAGAGGTCGGCCAGAATATCAAAGTCTGGGTCCGGTGTCAGCTGTTTCAGCTAGAACCATGATGTCAGAGCGCATGGGTATAAAGCTGACAGCCGACGCCATCTTCCCAGTCTTTCTTGCCGTGCGGTACAAAAGCAGTTAGCTAGTTGTTGGTTGGCGTTTTCAAGACAACGTGGTGTGATTGTCGTCGGTCCGAAGTTTTCTACTTCTCTTCTCAAAGCTAAGTACCCGTTGAAACTTTTTCTTGCTCCTCCGATGTCAGAAAAAGTTAATAATTGTGTATCGTGTGGAAAACAAATACCTCATAAAGATTTCCACTCTTACTGTCTACCTTGCTTAGGCCCTGACCACAACGTTTCTTGTTGTCGGTTCTGTGCCAGGTTTAATTCTCGCACTATCAAGCGTAGGTACGATTAGGCCTTGAATTACTTCGGTAGACGATTTAATTATAGAATGTCGTCGGATACTTTACCGACTACCGGATTACAGAAGAAGCACAAAGACAAGGACAGGCCTCTGAGGTCCAAACAGGATACTTTGCAGCCGGAGCCAGCTTTGGGTTCGGTGGTAGTCAGTGAGGCGCTTTTGCAGCCCCTGTCATCCGCCACTTCAGAACCGATGGCCGACACGGACTCACATGGTGAGCCAACTAGGCCTAGTAATTTGTCTGCTGCAGGACCTTTGGACGTCACTCCTTCAGATGGGTCCGGAACTGCTGTGCAGGTACCGGCTTCTGTGGGGGTCTTCAGGCCTTAACACATTACTGTTTCCACAAAGACAAAAGCTAAGTCAAAGACTCCTGTTAAACCCAGACTTTCTGCTCAAGCTTCTTCGGATTCAGCTCCTAAGACTCAGAAGCATTTACTTCGGATGGCTGAGGATTTATTAACTATGATTAGGGGCTCTCACCCTCCTCCTGAGAAAAGGCCTAGACAGGAGATCCCTTATGATTCCTCTGATCAGGCTTCTGTATCTTCTGTTTCTTCCTCTGATCAGATTACTCTTTTCCTCCTTATGAGGATTCGGATGCAGAGGATTCTGTTCCCTCTGCCTCTCCCCCTGAAGATTTCTCTTTTGGGGAAACCTTGCATGAGATGAGGGAGCATTTTCATTGGGAAGGTCAGGATTATTCTGCTTCCAAAAAGAGACTCAGGGAATTTCTTCTTCTCCCTCAGCACAGGCCTTTAGCTATTCCTCCTGTACTTGACATTGTGGATGATGCCTTCTCTGAAGCTAACTTGAATCCTGATTCCATGCCGCCTGCTCTTTCTAAGCCTGATAGATTTTACAGGGTCCCTGATTCCCATCAATTCTTATTTAAGAACCCTTCTGCTGATCCTGAAACTATTTTGCAGGGTTCCAAGGCTGCTAAGGCCGCCTCCTCTAAGAATCCTATCCCTTCTGAAAAGGATTCTCGTGCCTTGGACAGGTGGGGCAAAAAGGTTTATACTTCAGCTACCCTTTCTATTAGAGCTTTAAATTGCCAGTTTCACATGTTTAAGTATCAACAGTTTATTTTATCTGTTTTAAAACAAAGGATTTCTACCTTTCCTGCATGTGCTGAGGACAAGGAATTACAGGATGTGTTGCATGCTACTGAACAAGTTAGCAAACATAGTTTACATTGTGGTTTTGATGCCTTAGAGGCTTCTTGCAGGGCGGCTGCCTCTGGTACTGTTATCAGGAGACATGCTTGGCTTCGTGAGCAGAATTTACCTGAACAAGTTAAGGCAAAATTGCTAGATGCTCCTGTTCAGCATGATGTCTTAGTTGGGTCTAAGGCTGAGGAGGTTATTAAAAAGATGGAAGAAAAAGCCTAGTCTATGCAGACTGTAAAAGATTTCTTGCAAGTACAGCCTCCTAGATTTTCCAGAAATTGGCCCTCCAAAAATTGGTCCTTTCCCACCTCTGACAGGCCTCAAAGGGGAAGATATAGACGCTCCAGAGGTCGGGCGCAGGCTCAGGCCTCTTACAGATCTAGACAGTGGACTGCTTCTTCACCTAGAAGGGGAGAAGACAGATCTCAAACCCAAAGAAAGCAGACTCAATGACTCCCTCTGTTGGGCTTCAGGTCCTCCTTCCCTGGATGCCCCTCTCGGAGGAAAACTTTCTCTTTTTTACCAAAATTGGACTCACATTACCCAGGACAAATGGGTGTTAGACGTGTTTTTGAAAGGTTACAGATTCCACTTTCACACTCTGCCAAGGCCTTCCGGCTGGCCAGATCTGCCAAAACATCAATGGACAGAGGCCTTAAATCAAGTGGACGTTTTATAAGCCTTAAGAGCCATAGAACCTGTTCCACCTCTAGAGGTGGGGAAAGGTTTTTACTCAAGACTTTTTCTGGTCCCAAGAAAACAAAATTCCTGGAGACCTATTCTGGACCTCTCAATATTAAACACCTTTTTGGAAATTCAAAAATTCAAGATGCTTACACTTCAACAACTTCTTCCAGTGCTCTCACAAGATGCTTGGATGGTAACATTGGATTTAACAGAGGCTTACTTACACGTCCCCATAAGGCAACAATGCAGAAAGTACCTCAGATTCAAGGCAGGCTCGAGACACTTCCAATTCTCTGTACTGCCATTTGGCTTATCTACTGCACCCAGAGTTTTTACCAAATGCCTGGCTCCAGTAGTAGCTTACTGCAGACTTCAGGGAATTCAGATTTACCCCTATCTGGACGACTGTCTAATTCAGGCAGACCGCAAAGACCTTCTACTTCAACACCTGCATTTTGTTCAACGTCTTCTCCTACTGCTGGGATTCTCAGTGAACACAAAAAAGTCACATTTGATTCCTTCTCAACGAATGACCTTCTTGGGAGCTCTTTTGGACACAAGTTTACAGAAGGCCTTCCTCACTTCAGAAAAACAGTTACAGCTGGCTTCAATCTTCAAGACCTTGGCAGCATTGACTCAGCTCACTGCAAGGAAATTCCTGCAGGCTCTGGGCTACATGGCCTCTTGCATCCTGTTGATTCCAAATGCGAGGCTTCACATGAGGAAACTTCAATGGTACCTAAAGAGTGTATGGTCTCAACATTGCCACAGTCTGGATACAATGATTCCACTGATTCCCTGCCTCCAGAAGGAATTCCTTTGGTGGTCCAGGGCGTGTGTTTTGAACAAAGGCAAGCCCTTTCGTCTACCTCAACCTACTCAGATCATAACCACGGACGCCTCAGATTATGCATGGTGAGCTCATTTTCTAGACAAATGCCAACAGGGCTCTTGGACAAACAAACACCTTCTATGGCACATCAACTTGAAAGAAATGTTAGCAGTCCAAAATGCTCTTCTAGCCTTCCAGATTCTTTTGAAGCCAGGACCTCTGCTAATTCGAACAGACAATACCACAGTCATGTGGTACATAAACAAGCAAGGGGGCTCTCACTCTTACCCCCTTTGCAGACTTGCCATGACCTTATGGGATACAGCCCTAAATTTGAATCTGGATCTTCAGGCACAGTTCATTCCAGGAAAACAAAATCTCTTAGCAGACAGCCTAAGCAGAAACATTTTGGATCCTCACGAATGGATGTTGCACCCCAACTTATTCAGCAAGATAACTGCAGTTTGGGGCTGTCCTCAGATCTGTTTGTATCCCATCTCAACCATCAGTTGCCTCTCTTTTGCACCAGGTCCTTCCACAAGACAGCTTGAAAAGTGGATGCCCCGTCCTTCAGCTGGAGGAATCTTTCGGGATATGCCTTCCCTCCTCTTCCTCTTCTACCTCGAGTATTGCTAAAGATAAAGCTAGACAAACCCAGACTGATCATTTTGATAGCTCCAAACTGGCCTCGTCAGTTTTGGTACCCTACTCTACTGCACCTTTCCTTGGTTCCTCCTTGGAGTCTTCCTCTGACCCATTCTCTACTGTCCCAGCATCAGGGTCAGGTATTTCACTCTCAAATCAAGACTCTGTCTGGCAGCTTGGCTCATCAAAGGCAATTGATTCCTTCTTCTCTTCCTAAACAAGTTTTGGATGTTCTTTTGGAAGCTAGGCGTCCTAGTACAAGGAAATCTTATGCTTCTAAATGGAAAAGATTTTGTATTTGGATGCAGGATCGTGGCTCTAATCCTTTAATACCTGATATCTCATCTATTTTACTTTATCTCTCAGACCTTTTGATTAAAGGTCTTTCATTTTCTTCCATTAAAATTCATGCTTCTGCTATTTCGGCTCATTTCAATTGTGATCCTCCCATTTTTTCCCACCAGTTGGTCAGACAATTTCTGAGAGGAGCTAAGAATTTAAAACCTCCTAGAACTCCTCCTGTCCCTCCTTAGGATCTCAACTATGTCTTGGAAAAGCTTACTTTGCCTCCTTTTGAGCCTGCTGCCTCTGCGGACATTAAGTTCTTATCCTGGAAGACAGCTATCTTGTTGGCCTTGACTTCTGCCAGAAGGGTGTCTGAGTTACAAGCCCTCATGGCCGTGGAACCATACCTCATCTTCCATCAGGACAGAGTTTCCTTGAGGACCAATCCTACTTTTATGCCTAAGGTAGTTTCTAGAGTGGCTCTAAATCAGACTATTCACCTTCCTACCTTTTTTCCAAAACCCCAAAATAGGGGGGAAAGGATTTTGCATTCATTGGACGTACACAGGCAACTACGTTTTTACCTGGACAAAACTAAAAGTTTCAGAAAATCAGATCAATTGCTTATTTCTTTTGCTTCCAGTTCTCTTGGTAAAGCCATTTCTAAGCAAACTATTTCCAAATGGATTGCTCATGGAATAAGATATTGTTACTCTCTTTATGGAAAACAGATTCCAGGTACCGTCAGGACTCATTCTACTAGAGCAGCTGCCACTTCAGCAGCCTTTCTCAGAGGAGTTCCTACCAAGGACATTCTGGAGGCTGCCACTTGGAGCTCTGTGCATACTTTTTCCAAGCACTATAACCTCCCTTTGTACTCTAAGTCTAGGGCAGGCTTTGCCTCTGCTGTCTTGCAGGGTCTTCTAGCTGCTCCTTCTACTTCATAACCTCCTCCTGTATTTTCAGCTTTGGGATTCTACCCTACAGTTATGACTGCAACAGTGAAACACGAAGAACATAGTACAGTTGTGTATACCTACCATAAATGTAGATGTTCGAGTGTCTTCACTGTTGCAGTCATTCTCCTCCAGACCCCTCTTGTTTCTATTTGCTTACTGTGTTTCCTTTTCCACTACCTTTCTGGTGTATTTGTGTTTCCCTTGGGACACCTTTTGGTTTTATGGGGGCTTCTGACATCAGGGGCAAGAAAGGCTGGAGAAGATGGCGTCGGCTGTCAGCTTTATACCCATGCGCTCTGACGTCAGGGTTCTAGCTGAAACAGCCGACGCCGGACCCAGACTTTGATATTCTGGCTGACCTCGGGCTGCCTGCCGGCAGGCGTACCCTGCAGCTATGACTGCAACAGTGAAGACACTCGAACATCTACATTTATGGTAGGTATACACAACTGTACTTTCTTCTGAGTCCATTTGCCACACTGACCACGGACACCTCCCAGCTGGGGGGGGGGGGCATTTCTTGGAAAGGACTGTCCAAGGCATGTGACCCCCCCCCCCCCCAACAAGAGACCAAATTGCATATCAACATTCTAGAGATGAGAGCAGTCCTTTTAGCTTTGCAGGCAATTGAAGAATCTCTCTCTCTCCGTGGGCTTTTGCCATTCAGACAGACAATATGTCAGTAGTCTGGTACATCAACAAGCAAGGAGTAACCCGATTTTGTTCCCTGTGCAGAGAGGCCGTGAGAGTGTGAGAATGGGCAATCTCTTCAGACTGCTTTTTAATTATGAAGCACATTTTGGGGAAAACCAGTGTGCTGGCAGGCAAACTGAGCAGATGTATTCTGATGCCTCACAAGTGGTCTCTCAACCAGTAAGTAGTGAATATGAATTTCAGGCACTGAGGTCAACCTTTTTGCGACCTATTTGCTTCCCACCTCAACAAGTGCAGCAGGGGGAGTCACTGGGGAAAGCTGTTCTTCACGCTTGGCCCTCTGGTCTTTATACGTTCATAGGTAGGTACTAGGCTGTTGGCCCTGGGGCCTGTTTAAGCCTAGTCAAAAAGGTTCCCTGGCTTTTGCCACCCAAGACAGTTATTTTCCTGTGCCCCTGTCAAGAAGTGCTATAGAAGTGATACCTGGGGTGAATTTTCTATTTCCCATTCAGTCGTCAAGATTTTTTTTCGAGGGCCAATGAGGAGCTTTGCTTCATATGAATGGGTAGTTTATTCCAGAGTGTGGGAAGTATCTGGGACAGGAATCTATCCCTCTAGCATGTTCTGTTTATTGTGGTAACAAGATTTAGGTCCCTGGAGCGTGTGGTTTGGAGATATTGGGATTTCTTTAAGTGTAGCATGTCCAACAGCTCTGGGTTTGACATAGCTTTGTATGCTAGGCAGAGATCGCCTCTGAGTAGGCGATATGCGACTGAGTAGAGCTGGAGTTTTTTGAGACTGTCTGCGTATGGCATCTGTTTGAGGCTGGCAATCGTCTTAATGAGGTATTTCTATGGCCTTTCCAATTGTTATAGGTGTCTTGTGAGATGCATGCCAAACGGTGCATTGTACTCCATAATGGGACTGATGAGGGATGAGTAGAGAGGAACAATGACCTCCTTTTTTCTAGAGGGGAACCCTTTTGTGATGAGGTGTGCCACATGGAAGGATTTCCTGACTACTGTGGTGATGTGGTTATCAAAGGAGAGACTACTGCCCACCTGTGTCCTGAGGTCTCTTATCACACTTTCAGTGTTTAGTGACCTACCGCCTATGTGGTAGTTCATGGGTACCGAGTTTTTTCCCCAAAGAGGATGACAATGTACTTCTTGGCATTGAGTTTGAGACCATGACTTTGACACCAAGCATCTGTCTCTGTGAGGCCCTTTTGTAGAATGTCTACATCATTAGATGATTCTATTATGGCTCCCAGTTTGCAGTCATCTGCAAACTTTGTTAGCCAAAGACCTCCTGTGTGGGCCTGCACTTGAGAGAAATAGATGGCGAACAGGAGAGGACCCAGGACTGAACCCTGTGGTACTCCACTCGTCACTGGTCTGAAGTCAGGCATGGAGTTGGCTACTTTTACTGTGTATGTTCTGTCAGTGAGCCAGTTGGCCACCCATCTTGTGACATAGGGATTTATGCCCAGTTTAGTGAGTTTATCTATAATTCCAGAATTGGGGATGGTATCGAAAGCCTTGGCGAGGTCAAGATAGGCTGTGTGCACTACCTTGCCCTCGTCTACGGCTCTAGTGACTGCTTCAAAGAAGTCAATCAAGTTTAGTAGACATGATCTACCTTTTACAAACCCAAACTGAGTAGGGTCCAGGGTTTGGAGGTTACCTACGTCTTTATTTATAAGCTCCAAGAGGATACGTTCCATGGCCTTGCAGGCCAGGCTCGTCAGGCTACTGGGGCAGTAGTTTCTCGGGTCCGTCGTGGCACCCCATTTGTGGAGTGGGATAACCATCGCTGTGCGCCATTCAGTAGGCACATAGCCTGAGGTGAATGTGGTACTTAGGTGGGGTGCCAGTTCGTTCTGTAGTTCATGCAGTACGCAGCCTGGGATGTTGTTTGGTCCATGGATGCTGTGTTCTTGGATTTAGAGAGTGCATCTTTACTTGTTCATCTGTGATTACCGGGACTTTGCATTCTTCTGGTATTAAGATGGGGTAAAGTTAGCACTGAACCTATCTGCCAGGATGTTGGAAATATCGGTTGGTTCTGTATATTTAGTGCTATTGTCCTATAACTCAGAGCAGATCTGAGTGTTGCCATTGAGATTCTTGACATAGCTGTAGAATGCTTTGTGGTGGTCTTTGGAATCAGTGGTGATTTTATTTTCATAACTGGCTTTGGAGGATTTTATGAGGGATCTCAGCTTCTTGCTGAGGCTGACCTCCACTCTTGGGATTTTACTCTATTTTTGCAACAGCTTCTTCCTTCTGTTGTAGCGTTTGTTTATGGCAGGAGACTACCAGATTGGCTTCCTTTTTTTGGAGGATAGTGTCTTGGTTCTGTTGGGGATTGCATAATCCATGCACTTGTGTATGTGCTTATACAGTGCATTTGTGTAAGATTCAGCAGTCGTACCTCGTTTTTCCTTCTGCATGGGTGTCATGAAGTTTGCCACTTCTGTCTTAAGAAGCATGAAGTTGGCTTTGGAGTAGTTTTTGATGGTGGTTACCTTAAGGGGGGGGGTTATGGATGTCTAGGGTGATTAGCTTGTGGTCGGATCTGGCCAGTGAGGAGTTGACTTCTGGTGTGGAACACTGGATGTTCATCATGTTTCACTGTTGCAGTCATTACATTTAGGTAATCTGCTGGCAGGTTGCCCTCAGTCTGCCTGATTAACAACGTCTTGGGTCCTGCGTCGGTTGCTGTCCCTTCTTCCATGACGTCAGGGGTATAAAACATGCAGCCAATGCCATTACATCAGTCTTTCTTGCCCGAAGCAGAAGCAGTTCACAAGTGCCGGCCGCCTCCTGAAATTTTCGTTTACGAGTTTCAGAACAGAAGTTTTCAACTTAAAGCTAAGTACCCCTTGGGGAAACTTTTTCTTGCTCCTTACCAATGTCAAGTAAAAGTTAATAATTGCATTACTTGTGGGAAGCAAGTACCTCATAAGGATTTTCATTTGTACTGCCTAGGCCCTGACCATGATGTACCTTGCTGTCGTTTTTTTGCTTTATTTAATCAGCGTACTACATTTTTGCTTCAAAATATTTCGGCTCTCTGTTTAATTATCCAGAAAGTATGTCGGTTAACCAT
This sequence comes from Protopterus annectens, assembly GCF_019279795.1. Classification (NCBI taxonomy): domain Eukaryota; kingdom Metazoa; phylum Chordata; order Ceratodontiformes; family Protopteridae; genus Protopterus; species Protopterus annectens. Next base: position 240,538,939 of record NC_056725.1, on the reverse strand, counting down.
CCGACTACCAGAATACCAAAAAAACTCAAAGAAAAAGAAACAGGCTTTTGAGATCCAAAACTGCTGACGACTCTTCTCTTAAGCCAGTCGCCAGTTCGCCGGTACTCAGTGAGGCACTTTCACAGCCCCTGATACCTGCTCCTTATAATTCACAGGCCTCTACTGAGACCCATTCGGAGTCCGGTATGCCACAAGATACTTCACATATGGAAAGCATGGATGTCTCTACCTTGGATGGGTCTGGAGCCGCTAAGCATGCACCAGCTTCTGAGGGTGTATACAGGCCTACAGACTTGCATAGTAAGCCAACTCCAACTTCAGTGCTAAGGCGTAAATCTCGATCTATGTCTAAAAACCGCCCAGGCCACATGTTCAGGTTACTATGCCTAAAAACAAATTATCAAAATGGCTGAAGATTTAATTAATTTAATCAAGTGTAGTCAATCCGCCCCCTCCAAGAGGCTTAGGATTGAATTTGACTATAAATCTTCTGAACAGCACTCTGTTTCATCTGACTCTTCTAATGATCTGGATTTGTCCATACCTACTTATGAGGACTCTGATGCAGAGGATTCCATTCCCTCTGCTTCTCCACCTGAGGATTTCTCTTTTGGGGAAACTTTACATACCTTAAGGGAGCATTCCCACTGGGAAAGTCAGGATTTCTCTGAATCCAGAAAGAGGCCTAGGGATTTCCTCCTCCTTCCTCAGCATAGGCCTTTGGCTATACCTCCTGTACTAGATATTGTTGATGTGTTTTCAGAATCCAGTATGGCCCCTGATTCCTTGCTTCCAGCCCCTAGCAAACCAAACCGGTACTACAGGGTTCCTGAGTCCCACAAATTCCTTTTCAGAAATCCTGTTGTGGACCCTGAAATCATTTCTCAGGGGTCCAAGGGCATTAAGGCTTCTACTGCTAAAAATCCTACCCCTTCTGATAGAGACTCCAGGGAGCTGGATAGATGGGGTAAAAAGGTTTACACTTCTGCAACCTTGGCAATCAGGGCTTTAAACTGTGAATTCCATGTGCTAAAATATTAACAACATATCATGGGATTGCTTAAACAGAAAATGATGTTGATTTCTGACTGTGTGGAGAATAATGATTTGCAGGATTTATTGCATTCAGCTGAATAAGTTGGCAAACATACTTTGCAGTGTGGTTTTGATTCCTTAGAGGCCTCTTGTAGGGCTGCTGTTACTGGGTCTATGCTTAGAAGGCATGCTTGGCTTAAGGAGCAATCTCTGCCTGATCATGTTAAAGCAAAACCTTTGGATGCTCCTTTACAGCAGGACCGCTTATTTGGCAATAAGGCTGAAGAAGTTCTAAAAAAGATGGAAGGTGAAGTTAAATCTATGCAAACTGTGGAAGATTTCTTACAAGTGCAACCTCCTAGATTTAGTAGGCATTGGCCTACTAAGACCTGGCCCTTTCCAGTTCCTTCCAGAGCCCCTACAGCCAAACCCAGCCATTCCAAAACCACCAGGTTTCAGTCCCAGTGGACTTTCAGAACTAAGCAATGGGGTGCCTCCACTTCCAAATCTGGAAACAACAAGGCACCACCCTATGGTAAGCAGTCTCAATGACTTCCCTTTGAAATTACCAAGCACTTACCTCTTTTGAGGGGAAAACTGGCTCTTCATTCAAGAAACTGAAAACTTATAACCCAGGACAAATGGGTTTTAAATATAATGTCCCAGCGATACAGATTTAATTTCCACATGCTGCCATCTCCAAACGGGTGGCCGGACCTGCCCCCAAATCAATGGACAGAGGCTCAGAAACAAGTACTTTCCCTCCTAAACATGGGGGCTATACAGCTAGTACCAGAAGAGGAAAAGGGGAAGGTTTCTATTCCAGACTCTTCCTGGTACCCAGAAAAGACAAATCATGGCGTTCAATTCTGGACCTGTCAACTCTAAACACCTTTCTGGACATTCCAAAATTCAAGATGCTGTCTCTTCACCAGTTACTTCTATGCTAGGCAAGGACGCCTGGTTGGCAACTCTCGACTTAAGAGACTTACCTGCATATCCCAATCAGGGAATCTTGCAGAAGATTCCTACGCTTCAAAGCAGGCTGCATGCATTATCAGTTCTCTGTACTGCCCTTTGGCTTGTCTACTGAGCCCAGGGTATTCACAAAGTGACCAATACTCAGCCTCAAAACGAAAAAAAAAAAAACGATATTCCAAGCATGAAGGAACGTTCAAACACAGAGATTATGAACATTTTCCTTTATTAACATGTTAATTCAGGCAGAAAACCAGGCCATTCTTCTAAAACATCTGGCATTTGTAAAACATAAACAAAAAGAAATCTCAAATGGTACCCTCTCAAAAAAATTGCATTCCTGGGTGCAAAATTGAATACAACTGCCCAGATGGCTTTCCTTAAGCCAGAAAAGCAAATTCATTTGGTGACTTACTTCAAACAGGCGGCCACAAAAATTCTGCTATCTGCAAGGCAAATTCTGCAAGCCTTGGGGTTCATGGCCTCATGCATTCTTCTAATTCCATGTGCCAGACTGCATATGAGGAAACTTCAGTGGTACTTAAGTTTATGGAGTCAACATTGTCATAGCCTGGAAACAATGATTACTGTCATACCTTTTAAAAACAAAAAAGACAATGAAGTCAAGCCACTTAATAAAAATTGCATACAATTTTTATTAGGTGGTTTGCCTTCACCGTCTTTTTTGTTTTGATACTGTCATACCTTGCCAGCGCCTAGAGTTCCTATGGTGGGCAGAGGCCTGCCACCAAAAGAAGGGACTGCCATTCACACCACCCCCTGCTGCCCAAACCCTAACTACAGACGCATCAGACTATGCATGGGGGGGCTCATCTGGCAGGGAAGTGCATTCAGGGCAAATGGAGCCCAAATCAAATGCACCTTCATACCAATCAAAAAGAAATGCTAGCTGTACAGAATGCTCTGACAGCCTTCAAGAACTACCTTCATCAAGGACAATTACTGATAAAGACGGACAACACCACAGTTATGTAGTACATAAGCAGGGTGGGGGTACACATTCCTATCCCCTCTGCAGACTAGCCATGGCATTGTGGAACACGGCCTTGAGTTACCAAGTACAACTACAAGCTCAATTCCTGCCAAGAAAGCAGAATGTTCTGGCAGACGAACTAAGCAGAAATCTCATGGACCCTCACGAATGGAAACTGGAACCATGGATTTTCAACATGTTGACACACAAATTGGGAAGCCCAGACATTGATCTTTTTGCCTCACCCCAGAACTACCAGTTGGACAAATTTTGCACAAGCACTCGTCACAAAAAAGCCTGGAAAGTGGATGCTCTGTCCTTCAGTTGGAAAAACCTATCAGTCTTTGCCTTTCCCCCTCTGCCTTTGCTCTCCAAAGTTCTACTAAAAGTCAAACAGGACAAGCCAAAATGATTTTAATTACTCCAGACTGGCCTCGCCAACACTGGTACCCACTCCTGTGCAGTGTGTCACACATTTTTCCGTGGCACCTGCCTCGGACACCTTGCTTACTGTCTCAGCAGGAGAACCAAATTCTGCACCCTCAGGTCCAAACATTGAATCTTGCAGCTTGGCTAATCACTTAAATTCACCCTTATCATCCCTCAGCAAACCTGTGATTTATGTCATTTTGAAGGCGAGAAGACCTAGTACTAGAAAATCTTATGCTGACAAATGGAAAAGATTCTGTGCCTGGAATCAATCTCAAGGGATGAGCACAGCAGTACCCAATTTACCTCAGATTTTGCAATACTTATCTGAGATGCTTCATAAGGGCTTCCATAAAAATCCATGCCTCAGCCATTTAAGCTCATTACAACACAGACCCCCCCCATTCTCTCATCCTCTTCTAAAGCAGTGTCTCAGAGGGGCCAAAAACTTGAGACCACCCAGGAGAGCTCCAACCCCTGCCTGGGACCTTAACTTTGTATTGGAGAAATTCACTCTACCTTCTTTTGAGCCAGCTGCAACTGCAGACTTAAAATTTCTTTTCTGGAAAACAGACTTCCTTTTAGCAATCATTTCAGCTAGAAGGATATCTAATTTACAGGCCATTATGGCAGTGGAGCCTTTCATCATCTTTCATGCGGACAGGATGTCACTCAGGACCAATCCATCATTCATGCCCAAGGTAGTATCCAGTGTGGCTCTTAATCAGTCCATTCATTTGCCAGCTTTCTTTCCTAGTCCACAGAACAAGGGAGAGCAGATTCTGCATTCATTGGGTGTACACAGACAACTTAGATTCTACTTGGACAGGACTAAATCTCGAAGAAAATCTGAACAACTGCTGGTAGCTTTTGCTGCAGGGGCAGAGAGGAAGGCTATTTAAAGCAAGCCATTTCTAAATGGATAAGCCATTGTATTCATTTTTGTTATAAGTACCACGGAAAATCTATCCCCCAGGGGATCAGATCTCATTCCACCAGAGCTGCATGTACTTCAGCAGCTTTTCTCAGAGGTGTTCCTACCAGGGATATTCTAGAAGCTGCTACCTGGAGTTCAGTTCATACTTTCACCAAGCATTATCACTTACCAATTTTCTCTAAATCCAGAGCTGGCTTTGCCACTGCTGTTTTGCATGGCCTTATAGCTAGTCCTAATGCTGTATAAATCCATGCTCCCAACCATAGCTTTGGGATTCTACCCAAATATGACTGCAACAGTGAAACACGAAGAACATAGTACAGCTGTGTACACTTACCATAAATGTAGATGTTTGAGTCCATTCACTGTTGCAGTCCTGGTTACCCTCCCTCCAGCCCCCTGTTTTCCTCTTACTATACCTCTTTTTCTTTTACTATGCTTAAAAGCCGTTTTGGTGTATTTGCTTTTATTTGGAGGTATATTTTTTGCGTTCTAAATTACATGCATTTTGTTTGTGTCTTTTGGCTTTTCCCGGTTAGGGGTCGCCACAGCGGAACTCCGGTCCGCTAATGATTGGCAGTAGAGTTTTATGTGCTGGCTTGCCGGGCCTAACGCACAACCTTCAACGAAGGAACGCCCGTTCACGCATGTTGCCACACAGAAGACGCTCTGAGAATCGAACGTGCAACGTCTAACTGTGAGGCGACAACGCTACCGCAGCACCACTTTGCTCCCCATTTGTGGGGCACCTGACATCTGGGGCAAGAAAAACTGATGAAAATGGCGTCTGCTGCATGTTTTATACCCCTGATGACCTGACGTCATGGAAGAAGGGACAGCAACCGATGCAGGACCCAAGACATTGTTAATCAGGCCGACTGAGGGCAACCTGCCAGCAGATTACCCCAAATGTAATGACTGCGACAGTGAATGCACTCTAACATCTACATTTATGGTAAGTGTAAGTGTACACAACTGTACATGTGAGAGTGTTCAATCTCGCCGTTTGTTTTTACACACTGGTTCGGAGCCGATCCTTGGCTTCGAGTCGGCTGCATCGCAAAGCTCTGCATCTCAGAGAAGCTTGAGACCAGCCCATATCCCACAATCCTCCCTGCCATTACCCAGATCTAGTTTGCCGCTGCAACAGATCGGATCGAGGAGAGCTCGGACCAGAGAAACATTTGATAATTTGTTACTGTTTTCAGATGAGCTGTTTATTTTTTTGCTTAAATAAGTTTATATTACTTAGTGTAATATGGAAGTGGTGTGTGTGGTTATTATCATTATAATATTCCTCATTTTATTCTTCAGGCACCTTTTTGTGACCTAACCCTTTTTTCTCTAGGTGTGGTTTGTGAAGTGTCTTTTTGTATACTTATATAGGTATTTTCTATACACACACACACATATATATATATATATATATATATACCTCCCTACGTAAAAATCACTATCTTTCCCTGCTATTTCAAATGACTAAATTACTGTACTGTTCTAAAAAAAAAAAAAAAAATATATGAATATATAGCTTAGGCTATTTGTTTTTTACCTGTTTTTTTTTCGCTGTATTTTCTACTACACTAAAATGTATGCATTGTTGCTTAAATGTTTTAACCTTGTTTTAATTGTGGAGCTTTTCTCCCCGGGCCTCCACTGAAAATGGACATTATCCAGCTGGACTAGCCCGGTCAACAAATGTAAAATAAAAATAAATAAAATAAATATATATAGGAATTCGTGATTAATAGTTGTTTTTTTTCTTGTATCTGCCTAGTGAAGTGTTTTTACTTTTAGTCATGTCGGAAAAAGCAAAATCTGGCTATAAGAGATGTCAGTGTGGGCAGAGAATGTCCATTACTGATAATCACGCGTCCTGCGTTTACTGTCTTGGCCCTCTCCACCTTCAAGAGGATTGTTCTATTTGTCATTCCTTTAGCGGGAGGGTCATGACAGATAGATGCAGGAAGCTTATAGACAGAGGATTGCTTAAGCCTGCCTTTCAAGAGGCTTTGGACAAGTCGGATCAGGCTTCTAAATCCTCGAAGGGGTCAAAGATGTCGGAGCCCATGTCATCGGTTCAGAGTTCATCTTCTAAGGTTCGTTCTCCGGTTCCACAGACCTCGGGGCCGAGCGTTAAACATTTATCTTTCACTGAGCCCCAGATCTTGGAACCGGTGTCGGAGCTGCCGCCACCGTCCATTCTTCGGTCGGTGCCATCTTCGGCTCCTTTGACCCGTTCTTCCAAACCGTTATCTGAGACAGATGTGGATCGTGTCGTGCAGAAACTCATGGAAAACACGGCCCTTTCCAAGTTGATTGCAGTTTCCTCCCAATTGGTGTTGAAACTAGAAGGCCTCCCCATATCTCCAACGGGTCCTCCTTAGAGACCCATCCAGAGTTCGGAGCCGGCAGAGGATGACCTGATGATAGTGGAGCTGTCTGTGCCGAAACCGTCCATTGCACAATCGACACCATTGACTTTGACTCCTTTGGAACCAGTAGGACAGTCGCGGAGCCGACGGTCTCTCCTCGGTTCCGGGACAAAGAGTCGTACCGACCTGTCGGTGCCGACTCTCCCTCTCGGCAGACTGGCTCGGCTCCGTCCTCGGGGTCGGAGCCCACGGCCCCTGGGTCTGGGATGCTCCCGTGTTCTTCGGAACCGGGGGAGTCCTCGGCCCGGGGTTCAGGGGCTTTTGACCTTATGAGGAAAGTATTGTCTGCACAGACAACCACTTCATCAGAAGCGTCTTCTCCTACCCCAAAAGGGACGCTTTCTGTTTCTGCCCCCACGATCCATCCAAAGCGTAGAGCCCCCTTGCCTCAGCCACCCCCAGAGGGTTCCCCCTGTTCCTTGAAGGCCTCACCAGAAGCCCCCTCTGATGAGTTCTCGAGGAAACGGTTGTGCAAGAGGAGGCACATAGATTCCCCACAGGAATCTCTAATGTCTGACACCGACTTGGATGAGGCAGAGGGGTCCCCCAAATCACCCTTTGAGGATGTGTCATTTGCAGACATCCTGGAGATCTTGAAACAGAGGGGTGATTGGCAATCCCTAGCCCCCACTGAGGACGAGTCGGTGCTGCTGAAGGCTTTTGGGGCTCAACCTTCTACCTCCTGGGTGACTCCGCCCTTCGATGAATTAATGGAATTGATTGCTCGAAGGGCATGGGAGGCACCTGACACAGTGGAACCAGTCCCTAGAAAACCAAACAAGTTTATCACCGCCCCTCAGGATAAGACTTATCTCATCAAGGGAGTTCCGGTCGACGCTATGGTGGTGGCAGCAGCCACGAAAAAGGAGATGTTTGAGTCTTCCTCATCTGTTCATTCTAATAAGGACTCTAGGACTATGGACAGATATGGGAAGCGCGTTTTTAGTTCAGCGACTTTTTCCATGTGTTCGCTAAACTATTTGACTCATTTCACATGTCTGCAGAGGGATCTCATCAAGGAGCTGACAGATGCCCTCCAGGGCAACACAGATGCTGCTGTTTCAGATAAGGTAACAGCACAACTTAACACCCTTACCTCCATAGTAAACTCATTCATGAGGCTCATCTCATATGCGGCCGAAGGATCGAGTAGAGCTGCAGCTTCAGCGATTGCTCTTCGAAGACCATCCTGGATGCGGCTGTGCTCCTTTGTGGAAGCCTTCAAGTCTTCCTTTGCCAATGCCCCTTTTGATGGTGCCACACTCTTCGGGCCCAAGGTTAAGGAGACTCTGACTCGATGTGAGCAAGAGGGAAAGACCCTGTCTGCTGTCAGGGTCCGTTTTTCTGCTCCAACTAGACCGTACCCCAAAGGGCAACGAGGCGGGAAAATGTGGTTCCGTAAGAATCGGGGATCTTTCCAAGCCACACAGAGTGATTCCCCCTCCAGAGGCATAGGGGAGGGTAGAAATGGAAGACGCCGCCCCGGCGGCAGAGGGGTCCGCATAACCAAGGCGACAGGGATACCGTCCCTGGGAAGCCTTTCCAGCACTCCTGAAGGGAGGCCCGGCTGTCCTGCTCTGGAGGCAGTCGGGGGTCGCTTGGCTTTATACCCACTGGCCTGGCTAAATATTACTTCGGATTCCTAGGTAAAAAGCATTATAACCAGAGGATACAAAATCCCCTTCACATCAACTCCACCTCTACAAAGAAGGTTTCCAGATGTGCCACCCCATCTGCGAAGCCCAGCAGCTGTAGAAATTTCAAAGCTGCTCAAAAACAGAGTCATCGAACCAGTCCTGGCAGACCAAAGAGGATCCGGAACTTACTCAAGGTTCTTTTTAGTTCCAAAAAAGACAGGGGACTGGAGACCGATCTTAGATCTCAGCAATCTCAACACCTTTGTGAAGAAGGAAAAGTTCTGGATGGTCACGCTTCAATCGATCCTTCCATTCTTACAGAAGGACGATTGGATGTGCTCTATACATCTCAAAGACGCGTACTACCACATCAAAATGGCCAGACCGTTCAGAGATCACCTGCACTTCCGGCTGGGAGCCAGTCACTTTCAGTTTCGAGCTCTGCCCTTTGGACTACCTCAGCCCCCAGGGTATTCACCAAATGCATGGCAGTAGTTGCGTCTCACTTGAGATGACAAGGATTCCAGGTGTTTCCCTATCTGGACGACTGGCTCCTCACCGCCACCACCGAGCGTCACCTCTTACAAGCCAGAGACTACACAGTCGACCTTTGTTCCCACCTAGGGATTTCGATAAACTTCGAAAAGTCTTGCTTATCGCCCTCACAGCGTATTTCATTCATCAGAGCAGACCTAGATACACGATTAACACTGCTAAAGCTCCCTCCAATAAGGGCGTCAACCCTCAAACAGCAGGTGGTTCTTCTTCTAGAGAGCAAGAAAGCCCCGGCCAAACTGGTGTTGAAAGTTTTGAGAATAATGGCAGCGTCACTAATCGCAGTTCCTATGGGAAGATTACACATGAGGATCCTACAATGGCTGCTTTTCGCGCAGTGGTCATTCCAGCACTTACCCCTAGCGCACGAGATTCTGATAACAGACTCTTGCAGACGGGACCTCTCATGGTGGGTGTACAATCAGAACCTCACTATGGGTCGTCCGTTTCTTCTACCCAGTCCAACGGCCACAATAATCACGGACGCTTCCCTGATAGGGTGGGGGGGCCTATTTCAGGGAAGAACAGTCCAAGGGGAATGGTCCAACATGGAGTACACTCTACACAATAATGTTCTGGAGCTGAGGGCAGTGTTCCTGGCGTTGCAACACTTCCAAGCCCTCTTACCTCTAGGAACAGTAGCAGTTCAGACGGACAACATGTCTGTGGTCTGGTACATAAACAAGCAAGGGGGAACCAGGTCTTACCCGTTATGCAGAGAGGCCATGAGAATTTGGCAATGGGCAGAGTCCACGGGTCACTTTCTGATAGCAACACACATCCCGGGGTCATCCAACGTCATTGCGGACAGGTTGAGCAGAGCCATCCTGTTACCTCACGAGTGGTCCTTCAATCCACAGACGGCGGAAAAGATCTTCCGCAAATGGGGCCAGCCTTGCTGCAATCTATTTGCTTCCCCATTGAATGCAAAATGCATAAGCTACTTTTCCCTTCTACCCCCTCCGGGGGATGTCCCCAGGGACGCACTGATACACGATTGGCCCCCGGGTCTCCTATATGCATTTCCACCTACTCCCTTGATTCCCAGATTTCTACAGAAAGCCAGGAACCTGGAAAGGATAATAATACTCATAGCCCCATTCTGGCCTCGGCAGATATGGTTCCCCTTTCTTCAAGCTCATCAAACAGAGGAACCGTGGATTCTGGACCCAGTACCAGATCTACTGACTCATTCATCGGGAGTTCCTCACCCATCTCTTCAGTCCCTCAAACTAGCAGCTTGGCTGCTCCACTTCCCTGCCTAGCCAGGTCTGATCTACTTTCCCCGGCAGTTCAACACATTCTGGTTGCTTCTCATAAAGCTTCCACTACAGAACTCTACAGGAGTAAGTGGAAACGCTTTGTGTACTGGGCATGTAGCCAACACTTAGACCCCCTGGTAGCTCCTCTACATAAAGTATTGGAATTCTTATCTGTCCTCTTTCACGAAGGAGCTTCTACTTCCACACTAAGAGTACAGTTGGCGGCCATATCGAACTTCCATATTGGTGACGAGGGTTCTCCCATTATGTCTCACAGACTTTGTAAGGCCTTTATGAAAGGAACCTTCCATCTTAGACCGCCCGTCAGAAAACCTTTCTTTCCATGGAGCTTAAATTTGTTACTGTCGCAACTCATGTTGCCACCCTTTGAACCTGCTTCGTCCTGCCTCCTAAAGTTCTTATCATGGAAGACACTGTTCCTCATCGCTGTGACTTCAGGTCGAAGAGTGTCAGAGTTGCAAGCATTATCGGTCAGACTACCTTACTTGATATTCCATCCAGATAGTCTCTTTGCGTACAAACCCTTCTTTCCTTCTAAAGGTATGTTCAGTTACAAATATTAACCAATCCATAGAACTCCCTACCTTCTTCAAGAACTATACTAACAAGTTGGAGTATATGCTGCACAAGTTGGATGTTCACAGACAAGTTAAGATTTTATTTGGATAGGACTAAACCTTACAGGAAGACAGATCAGCTTTGTCGCGTTTGCAGACAATAAAAAGGGCATGGCAATTACTAAACGTACATTATCTAAATGGCTTGCTGATTGTATAGCCTTTGTATACTCTAAATCGAATCAGTCCTTACCCACCAAACCTAAGGCCCATTCTACCAGATCCGTCTCCACTTCTTTGGCTCATGCAGCTCGCTTGCCTTTGGACACTATTTGTGCAGCAGCCACATGGTCTAAGCCACATACTTTCATCACTCATTATAGAGTGGACAAAGTCTCCAAAGACAGGACATCTTTTGGTTCCACTGTGCTTAGGAATGTTCTTCCATAAGTCACTCGGGGTGACGGAGCTAGGGACGCTACCCATGTGTAAGAACAAACGGTGATATTGAACACTCTCACATAAAGAAGTTATGTCCTTACCATAACGTTCCATGTGGAGTGTTCATCTCGCCTTTGTTCTTACATTCCCTCCCTTCCCCTCCCCACGTGTTTTGGAAGAACGGGTAGGATTAGATTCTGATCGACTTGTCTTAACCCCTTCCGGGGTATATGGTCCCGTGTATCATGGGGTATATGTTTCTACCCTTAGTTATTGCTATGGTGAAATAGTGTCTCTGAATGCCTGAGGGAGTGTGAAGTTCTTGCACCGGAGGTGTTGGATTTTTGGTCTGGTTTGTTTGCAAACTAGATCTGAGTAATGGCAGGGAGGATTGTGGGATATGGGCTGGTCTCGAGCTTCTCTAAGATGCAGAGCTTTGCAATGCGGCCGACTCGGAGCCGAGGATTGGCTTTGAACCCATGTGTAAGAACAAAGGCGAGATGAACACTCCACATGGAACGTTATGGTAAGGACATAACTTATTTTTTCCTCCATATCCAATTAAAACTTCTTCAATCCATGACCTTCGGATCCGAGGATCTCGGAGCCATATGCCAAGACACAGCAAGTCACAGTGTCCAGCTACCCATTCTTCGATCCCTTCCAGGTCCTCTAGACTTTCCTGTTCTGAGATGGATAGGGTGATGCGGATTTTAATGCTCAGATTGAGAAGGGGCTTTTACAGTCTCTGTCCCATCTCAGATCCGTGAGAGCCCTGTCACCCATGCTAGTCGCTCCCCTTCCGAACCAACCACAAACTTAGGAGCCTCAGGATCCAGATAATTTGAGAAGCACTTCATCAGAGCTGAGAATAGTACTTTTTCTTGACTCAGCATTGTCTCAGACCTACTCGGCTCCAGTGCTTTCGGAGCAGAGTGGGTCACGGCCCTGAGATGTTGGTGCCGGCTTCGTGGGAGTGGTTTGGCTCCAACCTGGTTGGATCCATCCCTCCACCTTGGGGCTTTCGGCTCTTGACAGTTTGGTGCTGGTGGTGTTTGTAGGCCACGAATCCTGCATGGTGTCTTCCTTTTCTCCTCAGGCTATTTCGATTCTGAGGAGGGAGGAGGAAGGATCCCTAGGTTTGTCGGGTTTTCAGGTGGCAGAGAAAGACATTCAGTAGGCCTAGAGATGCATCTCCTAACCCTCTCAGAACCTAAACAGTCTTCATCAAGCCTTGGTCCCAGTCATCTTGTCCACGTTCAGCCCGTCCAGGAGGTCCTCCAGCCTCCCCCTCTACAGGGGGTCCCCCTCATCTTCTGAGTCCCCCCCCCTGACTATCCAGTGGAGGAAGTGCGTTGGAAGGAGGACATGTAAGAGGAAGCTTGTTGACTCCACTTTGGGGTCTCTGGCCAAGGACACCAATTTCGATGAGGAAGAGGGATCCCCTCGGTTGCCACCTGAAAACATTCCTTTGGAGATATTCTAGAGATCTTGAAGCTGAAGCGAAAAAGTAGATGGTCTTTGCAACCTCCTCCTCCTCCTGAGGAATCTGTGTTTCTGGAGGCTTTTAGGACAGGGCCCATCTGTGACCCTGGTGACTCTACAAGGGGATAAACTCATTGACCTAGTCCATACAATGAGCAACAATAAGAAAATCAATACCACTGTTTCAGAACCAAAAGTATGTTATGCTCTAGCGCATCGGTACAAACCCTTCCAGGAGTTACCTTTTCTTTTTTTAGTGCCTCAGTACAAAACCTTCCAGGAGTTACAAAATTCATCCAAAAATGTGCTGGCTTTTATACAAAAAAATACAAAATCAATCAATAGTGCAATCAAACAAGTAAATAAAATACTTCCAATTAACCTCTGCATTCAATCCCATAGGGAACAAAGTATATTTAAGAATAAAGACAGACTCTTTGTATAGCAGTTTTTCTTTCAAAAGTGTTTAATCATTTTCAACAAATACTTGCTCTAAAACCCAACCTTGAAGCATAGAAAGCACTGCCATGTACATCTCTAAAGACATGCCAAAATCTTTGTCTTCCTTATGATTTTTTATGTCCCTGATATGTTCTGTTAACCTCACTTTAAAACTTCTTTTTGTTTTACCAATGTAAAAGAAACTATACGGGCATCTTAAGGCATAAATAACCCCCTTGCTGTTACATGAAAAAGTCCCCTTGGTGCATATTTGATTTTATTCACATATTCGAAGGAACATACTATATATTTGCAAATAGAACAACTGTTGCATTTATAAGTGCCCGTAGATGTTGGACAAGCACTTGTTACTTTTTGATAAGACAAAATTGCCATGAACAAGCATGTCCTTTAAACTTCTTTTCCATTTGTATGACATCATAAGGTGCTTACTTAAAATTTTACTCAAATCGCCATCGTTGTGGAGAAAATTCCAATAATATCTTATAATACTACTAACTTCACTTTGAATGTTATATGTGCTAACAAAGTACATTTGTTCATTCGTGTTTTCACCATTCTCTCTACCCCCCCCCCCATTGACCCACAAACTGTCACTAACATTTTTTTTGATTTTTAACACACAAAGTTTTTGCTCACGTTCTTCTATTGCTTTCCTACTATAACCTCTATTATAAAACATAATGGAAGTATTGTATATTTCTTCCAGCAAATTTGTCTCGACATTACATATTCTAGATAATCTTAAAAATTCACTGTATGGCAAAGATGATAGAGCATGGGGGATGACGAGTAGTAGCATACAGGTGCTGGCTTCCATCTGTAAATTTCTAATGTACCCCAGTACAAATTTTGCCATTATCTAAATCCTTAAGTGTCAGATCTAGATAACAGACCTGGATTCCATATTGTAGCCCATCAAAAGGCAAATTGAATTGTTGTAAATCAGCAGCAAACTGCAAAATTTCACTCTTACCCCCTTCACATACAGAAATTAAATAATCTATAAACTGAAAATAATATTTTATATAATTCTTAACAAAAATACATTTATACAAACATACTAATTCAAAATAAGCCATGAATAAGTGTGCGTACATGTGGGAAATGGTGGCCCCATGGGTTCCCTGCTTTTGCCTAAAATGTCATTATTATATGTAAAAAAAAATTGATTACTTAAACAAAATTAAGTCAAATCAACCAAATAATTTAAGGGGCTATCCCCCAAAAATACATTATAGCATGAAGCCCATCCTTTTGTTGGATTTATGTGTATAAACTTTTAACAGCCAATGTTATCCAATACATGTTTTTATTCCATTTACCATGAGAAATCTTATCAAAAAAATCAAAACTATCCTTAATATAGGATGGAATTTTCAAGATTTACGGTAAAATATTCTGTAACAAAAGCCCAGCTCCATGTAAGAAATATTTGCAAGCTGAAATAATGGGACATCCTGGTGGATTATTCATGTCTTTGTGCAATTTAGGCAAACAGAAAAATGTAGCTAGAGCACAACCTTCACGGTTACATATTTTACGTACTTCATCTGTAAAATACCCTAGCCTCACACCTTTTTATTTCAGCCCTAAATTCAAAACAGCAAATTATTCATCTGACAAAATACATCCAGAGAGATTTACAACCATATTACAGTTCATATTAACAAAGTCATTGCCACCTGCCTCTTTTGTTGTTAAAATGCCGTGATGCCGTTGTAAAATTGTCCAGACCCATTGCCATTGGTGTAGAAGCCATTTTGGTTTCATTTACAATTAAATTGCTCCCTGTCATTCTCTCCTTCCCTCAGAAACTGGTTTTCATGTTTCTCCGGTTGTTTAGCTGCTGGCAAAGCTGGATAATCATGCTTGTCGCTTTCTAGGCCGCCATTGTGGTCTGTGTCTTCCGAGGAAGCAAAAGAAACAGAATTTTTTTTAAAACCTCCCCTATTGCGTCATCCCTTCCCACGCTGCTGTTTAGTTGAAGACGCAAAGGCACATCCATTTTCATAGTCTCTAATGTCCCTTAAAAGTTTTGTTTTTTTATATTCCACTAAATCTTTTTCTAATGAATTTAACATTATAATTTACATTCTCCATCAAATAATTCATATTAGTGGAATTCAGCGAACTGGAAATCTCTAAAGATAAGGACTGCAGCTCTTGCTTAAGTTTTTGTTTAAGTTGGTCACGTTCCAGCAAAATAGCAAGCCAGTCCATAACAGATCTGTGGGCTGCTGCAACCCAATGTTCTTTAAATACTTTATCAGAATCACACTGCACTTCAAAAGGTTTCTAGGTGTAACATTCAACTCCATATATCTTTTTAAGCCCAGAATGTTAAAATGTTAGTTTCCTTTTGCATTTCAAATTTATCACACAGTTCTCTCATACCCAAAGGGACAGAATTAGGCACCTGTCCCACCGCAGAAAAGGGATTATTCGCACGTTTCTGTCTCTCCTCAATACACCGATCAAACAGCTGGGTAAAATTGGACGTACCATGGTTGTTCTCATCAGTAGGAATCTGAGAAGCCTGTATATGTTGTTCCATTGTTCTCTGTGACCCAGATGAATATCCAGAAACACCAGCAGCACCCAGCACAGGCAGGGAATCTTCTCTAAAAATTTGTAGAATGTCTCTATTAGAGTCTGAAGCAATAAAGACAACTAGTCCATGCAATAAGAAACCGTAAGAAAATCAAGACCAGTGGTTCAGACCCAAAAGTATTTTATTCTCTAGCGCCTTAGTACAGAACCTTCCAGGAGTTACCTGATTACTGACCTGGTTGAATCCATCCCTTCCCCTTGGGGCTTCAGCCTCTTCACAGTTTGGGGCTGGTATTGTCTGTAGAACACAAATCCTGCATGGTGTCTTCCTTTTCTCCTCAGGCTATTTCGATTCTGAGGAGGAAGGATCCCTGGGTTTGTCGGCTTTTCAGGTGGCAGAGACGGCATTTTTTAGGCCTAGAGATATGCCTCCTAACCCTCCCAGAACCTAAACGGTCCTCATCAAGCCTTGGTCCCAGTCATCCTGTTCACGGTCAGCCCATCCATGAGGTCCTCGAGCCTCCCCCTCTACTGGGGGCCCCCCCCTCTCATCTTCATAGTCCTCACTTGACTATCCAGTGGAGGAGGTGCATTGGAAGAGGATGTGCAAGAGGAAGCACGTTGACTCCCCTTTGGAGTCTCTGGCCAAGGGCACCGATTTCGATGAGGGAGAAGGATCCCCTCAGTTGCCACCCAAAGACATTCCTTTGGAGATATTCTAGAGATCCTGAAGCTGAAGGAAAAGGGTGGATGGTCTTCTCAACCTCCTTCTTCTGAGGAATCTGTTTCTGGAGGCTTTTTGGACAGGCTGATCTGTGACCCTGGTGACTCCACCAGCGGACAAACTCATTGACCTAGTTTCCTGCCAGGCTTGAAAGGAGCCAGACATTGTGGAGCCTGTCCCTAAACATGCTGGCAAGTTCCTAAACCCCCATCTGATTGCCGTCATTGGAGTAAAGGCATTCCAGTTGATGCCATAAAAGTGTCAGCAGCCACAAAGATGGAGCTAGCAGAACAGAGCTCTTTTGTCCACACCTTGAACAAGGAGTCTTGGGTGTTGAACAGGCACGAGAAGTGTGTCTACGCCTCTGCTGCTTTTATGCCGAGAATGATAAGCTATTTGACACATTTCCTGCACCTTCAGAGGGATTTGGTCAAAGAATTCACCAACTCACTCTGAGTCCATGTTGGAAGAGGACTTTAAGAGAATCGCCCCCCCCCCCAACTGTCGACTCTTACTTTCTTCTCTAATTCATCAATGAGGTTTATTCCCATTGTAGCAGAAGGAACCTCTCGAGTGGCTGGATAAGGCATAGCCCTCAGGAGACATGCCTGGTTGAGGCTTTGCGGTTACCCCTTCAAGGCATCTTTTGCTAACACCCCCTTCGATGGTTCTTCCTTGCAGAGACCTTCAGTTAAGGAAGCACCTACCTGCAATGAGCAAGAGGGAAAGACCATGTCTGCCATAGGGATCAAGTTTTCTTCCCCTCAAAGGCCTTTTTCAAGGAACTAGAGCAGTAGTAAGAAAATATGGCTCAAAGTCTTGGGGTTCTTTCCAGGATTCTCACAAAGACTCCCCATCCAGAAGCAGAGGACAAGGATTTAATTGGAGATGCCCCCCTAGAGGTAGAGGGGCATCAACAAAATCAGGGCTTCAGAGATCCTTTCTCTGACTAGCTCTGTCAGCACTCCTGAAGCGCACTGCCTGACTGTCCTACTCTGGAGGCAGTCGGGGGCAGACTTTCATTGCACCCGGACAAAACTAACAAATGACATCTGGGTGCTCAACATATTTTCCAGAGGTTATTGCATTCCCTTTTTCCATCATCCACCACCCCCCAAAAGCAATCTCCCCGACATTCCACCCAGCCAGAGGGAGCATGCCATGCAAGAAGTTCAAAAACTTCTAGAGAAACAAGTCACCCAACAGGTCCCAACTGAATAACAAAGATGCAGAAGTTATTCCTGCTTTTTGATGGCAAAAAAGACAGAGCATCAGCAAGAAACCTCTTCCTGCGCGTGGGTAGTGCACGGCCCCCAAAAAAGTTAGATGCAACCAAAAATGAAAAATGGAGCCAGCAAATGGTGATAGAAAATATTTATATGTTGAAAATTAAAGGCATCACAGCAAATACAAACATACCGGTTTCGGCTGGTAAATTACACAGCCTTCATCAGTGTATTCAAAACTAATAGTATTTACAGGCTGTTTAAATATACAGACAAAGGATCTCATTGGTGGAATAATTATAAATATTCATTAAGCCCTGGGGAGAAAAGCCCACCCAATTTAATAATCCACTTTTTTTCTTTACAATTTAGAATGTCATGCCAACCAAGTTTGTTTCTCCGATCACCCTGAATTACATCAGTAATGGTAAACAAAAATAATGCAGATGGATGTGTCAACTGATGCTTATACAAAGCATTGGTCATCGTTTTCTGTTTAATATTGCTATAATGTTCTGAAATTCGTAACCTGATGCACCTCGAGGTTTGTCCAATGTAGAATGCACCACATTTACATGTGGCCATGTAAATGGCCCAATCACTACTACAATTACCAAAAGTATTTATATCAAAGACCTTTGAACAATTTCTACTGGAGAATTCCTTGGTGGTGCATATGTATTTACAATTTACACAATGGCCGCAAGGAAAACAGCCATACAGACTGTGCCCAGAAATAGTAGTTTGAATTTTATCTCTGAACCTGTGATCTCCAGTTTTATAATGATTAAAATAAGATTTCAAGCTTTTGCCGTTTCTGTATGAAAACATACATTTGTTGGGGATAATCCTAGCAACTTCTGGATCACTCTGCAAGATGTTCCAGTGTCGCTGTACAATCTTAACTAGACCATTGGTGTTCCGTCCATAAGTTGTAGTGAGTCTTAGTGGTTTGAATGATGCAATAGACTTATCCTTATACACAAGCAGCTCACTGTGTTCCATATTTTGAACCTGACCTTTTGCCACTGCTATGGTACCCTCCTTGTAACCTCTTTGTTTGAATCTATATTTGAGATCATCTTGATTCCTACAATATGTTGAATGTTGTGAGCATATCCGTTTTGCTCTAATAAATTGGGACTTTGGTATATTTCTGGCTACTTGTGGAGCATGATAACTCAAAGCATGTAGCAATGAATTGTATTGTGGGAACTTCCTATATGTCTCTGTCTCTAATGTACCATCCGAAAGTTTGCATATAGAGACATCCAAAAAAATTATTTTGTGGGTGTCATGTTGTTCTGTGAAACCTAAACCCCACTCATTGTTGTTCAGATATTGTACAAAAGTGAACAAACTAGACTCAGTTCCCCTCCACACAAGCCATATATCATCAAGATATCGTCTCCAAATGTCCATATCCGAAAGGAAGATGTTTCTTGCAGAATCATAGATTAACTTAGTTTCAACATAGGCCATGAAAAGGTCAGCATATATGGGGGCAAAGGAAGCCCCCATAGCTGTACCCTTAATTTTCCAGAAACATTCATCCTTATAATAAAAGACATTACAAGTGAGGACATATCTTGCCATATCCACCAAAAATGTATTGAATGTAGAACCATATAGACCTGCATGGTCAAGCCAATATGCCAAAGCCTGAAGACCAGCTTGATGTGGGATATTAGTGTATAAAGCACATACATCAAGCGTGCACAAGAGCCAATCTTCTTCCAATTGGGTGTCGGATATAATTTGTAAAAAGCTTGTTGTATCTTTTAACCTGGATCGGAGGAATGGTAACAAAGGTTTAAGGTGTTTAGTCAAGAACAGGGATAAGGGTTCAGTTAAATACTTTCTGCCAGACACTATGGGTCTTCCCGGAGGATGTGCAACATCTTTGTGTATTTTTGGAGGAAAATAAATGTATTGTGAATTGCAGTCCTTCATTGTTAGTTGATGTAGAGTGTCATTAGAAATTACACCCCTCTCAAAAGCATCCTTGAGGAAACATTCAATACATTTAGTAAATCTTAGTAATGGATCCATAACCATATGAGTGTAGTATCTAGTGTCAGACAACTGCCTGCGAGCCTCCCTGTCATAATCAACCCAATTTTGTACTACTACTGCACCACCCTTGTCCGCTGTGGTTATAACAATTTGTTTATTTTTCTGAAGTTCCAGAATGGCTTGTTTCTCACTAAAAGTGATGTTGTTGTATTTCAATGCCATATCTGAACTTTGAAAATGAATATCCTTAAGGACACTGTTTAAAAACAGATGAACCACAGCATTCATAGGTGGAGAGAAATTGGATTGATGGTATATAAATTTACCCTTCTCAAAGTCAAGACCAGAATCACCAAAAAACATTTTTAGATTAATTAATCTGCAGAATCTAAACAAATCTTGTGCAAATATATCCTCAGAAATGATGGAACCAGGTATAAAATTTAAGCCTTTATTCAATATCTTGACATGTACATCAGACAAAGCATGGTCAGACAGATTTAAAATATTGTTGACAGTGCCCTGATTTATGTCCCTAATGCCAACTCCAATAGTCCCTGTACATTGTGTATTTTTCTTGTGTTTACGCCCACCCCATCTGTATGTGCTCCTAAAGGGGCAACCCCCGAGCTTCTTTTGGGTGATGGTGATCCTGTTGCTGCCAGGGATTCATTATCAGTCCCTGATGATGTGTCATCAAATGATGAAGTGCTATTGTGGATGTTCTTCATCTCACATTGCTGCAGTCCTTACATATGGGTAGTCCGCTGTCCTCGGTCGGCCCGAATACCAAAGTATTAGGTTGACGTCGGTCAAGGCGCTTAAAACTGACATCAGGACGTCAGGGTACAAAAGCGCATGACCGACGTCATTTCCTCAGTCTTTTTTGCCGCATGGTCCGATGCAGAAGCAGCGTTGCAAGTGCCGTTCGGCGTTCTGAAATTTTTCAATTCGAGTTTCAGACCGAATCCAAGTTGGCTGGTACCCGTTGGAATATTTTGTTTTTCTTGCCTCAGTGTTTTACCGGATGTCAGAAAAAGTGAATAACTGTATTTCTTGTGGGAAACAGATACCGCATAGGGATTATCATTCCTTGTTTGGGGCCTGAGCACGACGTTGTTGGGTGTCGCTTTTGTGCTAGGTTCAATAAACGCACTATTGTTTAAGGTTAGATTGTGCTAGGCTGGTCTTTGGGAAGCGGTGCAATTATAATATGCCGCCGGATTCTCCGCGCCGCTTCTAAGAAGCGCAAAGACAAGGCAGTTAAACCCAGGCAAGATGAGTCGTCCGTTCCGGACGCCGGTTCTTTAGAGGCTTCAGTGGAACCGGTGGTTCCGGGACTTCTCTGGAGTCTCAGGGGGAGACTTTGATTTTGCAGGAGGTGGTCTCTCAGGAGGCAGGTCAGGCTGAAGGGGCTTCTCAAGTTACTGTAATCCCTCCCTTCCTAGGGTGGTTAGGCCTCTCCTTCTGTTTCCAAGGCTTCTCCCAGAGGCAGGCCAATTTTAGCTTCTGTTGGTGTCACTCCTAGTTCAGCAGGGTCTGTGCGTAAGAAGCACATGCTTAAAATGGCAGAAGATTTGATTACTCTGATTAGAGGTTCTTTGCCGCCTCCTGATAAGAGGCCTAGGGTGGAGCCAGAGTTGGGAAGTTTTGAGCAGGCTTCGGATGTTTCAGAGTCTTCAGCTGAAGACTTGCAGGAGTACTCTCCTTATTCTGATTCTGATGCAGATGATTCCACTCCTTCTGCTTCTCCTCCAGAGGATTTTTCTTTTTCAGAGACACTTCATTCTATGAGGGAACATTTTAAGTGGGAAGGTCAGGACTTCTCTGATTCTAGGAAAAGGCTTAGGGAGTTTTTGCTGTTACCCCAGCATAGGCCCTTGGCTATACCCCCTGTTCTGGATGTTGTGGAAGATGTGTTTGCAGAGGCTTCACTTAATCCTGATTCTCTGCCTCCTGCTCCTGTTAAACCGGATAGGTATTACAGGGTGCCTGAGGCTCATAAATATCTTTATAAGAGTCCTAGGGCGGACCCAGAATGTCAAGGCCTCTGTTGTAAAAAATCCGGTTCCTCTAGATAAAGAAGCCAGAGCTTTGGATAGATGGGGAAAGAAGGTCTATACATCTTCTACCTTTGCTATGAGGGCTTTGAATTGCCAGTTTCATATGTTGAAATATCAAAACTTTCTTCTTTCTCAGTTGAAGTCTAAGGTGGATGCTCTGGCGGAAGGCATTGAGTGTAAAGAATTACAAGATTTGGTGCATGTCTCTGAACAGGTGGGTAAGCATTCATTACAGTGTGGTTTTGATGCTGTGCAGGCCTCGTCTAGGGTGGCTGCCACTGGCTCAGTTCTTCGCAGGCACGCCTGGCTGAAGGATCAGAATTTATCTGACCATGTTAAGACAAGGATTTTAGATGCTCCTTTGCAGTCTGATGTGTTGTTTGGTTCACCTGTGGAGTCAGTCTTGAAGAAAATGGAAGACAAGGCTAAGTCTATGCAGGCTGTTAAAGATTTTTGCAAGTTCAGCCTCCAAGTTTAGTAGGAATTGGCCTGCTAAGGGGTGGACGTATCCTTCTTATGATTCTCAGTCTAGGGGTAGATCTAGACGTGGTAGGGGCAGAGCTCAGAGTTCTTTCCGGCCTAGAACAGGGAGTTCACCTGCACAATCTTCGGTGAGGGCAGGAGCCAGTCCTTTCGTAAACAGGCCCAATGACCTACTTTTCAGCTGCCAGATCCTTCTTGCCTGGCAGCACCTTTGGGAGGAAGGTTAGCACTCTTCAAGGAAAATTGGATGTTGATTACCCAAGACAAATGGGTATTGGATATCATACACCAGGGTTACAAGTTTTATTTCCATACCTTGCCTCCTTTCAAAGGCATGCCGGACGTTCCTCCTCAGCAAAGACTAGAGGCTCGCAAACAAATTTCTCTACTACTTCAAATAGGGGCCATACAACCGGTCCCTCTGCCAGAAGTGGGCCTAGGATTTTATTCTCGCCTGTTTCTAGTACCAAAGAAAGGAAACACGTGGAGACCAATTTTGGATTTATCTATCCTCAACACATATCTGGACATTCCCAAGTTCAAAATGTTGACGTTACAACAGCTTTTACCTCTGCTGGGCAAAGATCACTGGATGGTGACTCTGGATCTCAAGGAGGCTTACCTTCATGTTCCTATCAGGCCCAGTTGCAGGAAGTATCTGTGTTTTCGGGCTGGGACTTCACATTATCAGTTCTCTGCATTGCCCTTTGGCTTATCTACTGCGCCCAGAGTGTTCACGAAGGTTCTGGCTCCAGTGGTAGCTTTCTTCAGGCTAAGAGGAATACAGATCTATCCTTATTTGGACGATTGCCTGATTCTGGCCCAAGAAAAGGACGAACTTCTTCATCATTTACAGTATGTGATGGCAGTGTTAAGATGCCTGGGGTATTCTGTGAACGAAATAAAGTCCAGTCTAGTACCCTCTCAGGACATGTGCTTTCTGGGTGTGAGACTGAATACAGCATCCCAGATGGCCTTTTGACCCCGGACAAACAAAAGAATCTTTCTCTTTACTTCCACCAGTTGTCTCGTCAGTCCAGGCTGACTGCAAGGACAGTCCTTCAAGCCTTGGGGTTCATGGCATCTTGTATTCTGGTACTTCCCAATGCCAAACTGCATATGAGGAAGCTACAATGGTATCTCAAGAATGTATGGACACAGCACTGCCAAGATTTGGACACTGTCATTCAGATAATACCTTGCATTCAAAAGGAATTGTGGTGGGCTCAGGAATGTCACCTAAACAAGGGACTCTCTGTGACCCGGCCAGAGGCGAGTCAGATTTTAACGACAGATGCCTCAGACAAAGCTTGGGGAGCTCATCTAAATGGAAAATGGGTACAAGACACGTGGCCTGCCAGACTTCAACATCTACATATCAACTTGAAGGAGATGTTAGCAGTCCAATTTGCATTGATAGCTTTCAAGGATTTACTTCTTCCAGGGCAGGTGTTGATTCAAACAGACAACACAACTGTCATGTGGTACATCAACAAGCAAGGGGCGCATTCTTATCCTCTATGCAGACAAGCAATGATTTTGTGGGAGACTGCTCTCAGTTTACAGCTAAATCTTCAGGCAAGGTTTCTGCCAGGAGCACAGAACTCCTTAGCAGATGTGTTGAGCAGACAAATTATGAATTCCCACGAGTGGAAATTGGATCCTCATGTATTTCAGAGATTGACAGTGTTATGGGGAACTCCAGACATAGATCTGTTCGCTTCTCCACTAAATTACCAGCTGCCAAAGTTTTGCACAAAAAGGTTTCATCCCACAGCTTGGAAAGTGGATGCTCTCTCATTCAATTGGAGCAATCTTCACGTGTATGCTTTTCCACCTCTGCCTCTCCTCCCAAAGGTACTGCTGAAGGTCAGACAGGACAAGCCAAACATGATTTTAATAGCTCCAGATTGGCCTCGACAGCACTGGTACCCATTACTGAGAAGTCTGGTACAGGAGCCTCCATGGCCTTTGCCTTCAATTCCTCACCTGCTGTCTCAGGAGAACAGTCATTTACTCAATGTCAAACTTCATTCTCTACATCTGACAGCCTGGCATATTCGGTTTTAAACCCTGGAGGGTCTCAGCTTCCACAACAAGTTTTGAATGTTATTTTGGAGGCCAGAAGGCCTAGTACAAGGAAAGTTTACGCAGATAAATGGAGGAGATTTTTATTTTGGAGTACAGCAAAGGACTTTGATGTTTCTAAACCTAATTTAAGTGTTGCGCTTCAATACCTTACTGAGTTATTGGACAAAGGTTTGTCCTTCTCCTCTATAAAGGTTCATGCTGCAGCAATTTCTGCTCACTATGACTGTGACCCACCATTATTTTCTCAGCCTTTGTTTAAGCAATTCCTTAGAGGGGCAAAGAATATAAGACCCCCACGTAGAGCTCCTACTCCTGCTTGGGATCTCAATTTTGTGTTGGAGAAACTCACTCTACAACCTTTTGAGCCTGCAGCATCGGCAGAGTTGAAATATTTATCATGGAAGACTGCTTTTTTGTTGGCCATTACCTCTGCGAGAAGGGTTTCTGAATTACAGGCCCTTATGGCAGTTGAGCCTTTCTTAATTTTCTACAAGGATAGGGTGTCTTTGCGTACTAACCCTTCTTTTATGCCTAAAGTGGTTTCTAGTGTGGCTTTAAACCAAACTTCATTTGCCTACTTTTTATGCAAACCCCCAAAATAAAGGGGAAAGGATTTTGCACACTTTGGATATACACAGACAGTTGCGATATTATTTGAGCAGAACTAAAGGGTTCAGGCAGTCTCAGCAGTTGTTTGTTTCTTTTGCTTTGGGTTCTCAGGGCAAACCTGTTTCAAAACAAACTATTTCTAAGTGGATTGGTTTTTGTATTGGTTTCTGTTATTCCCATCATGGTAAGGAGATTCCAGCTGGGATTAGGCCTCATTCCACTAGGGCTACTGCCACTTCTACAGCTTTTTTAAGGGGGGTGGCTACTAAAGATATTTTGGAAGCAGCTACTTGGAGTTCAGTGCATACTTTCTCTAAGCATTACCACCTTCCACTTTACTCTAAATCTAGGGCTGGATTTGCCACTGCAATTTTACAGGGCATGTTGGCAGCTCCTAATGCTTTATAGTTTTGCCATCCTCCCTTACCTCTGCTTTGGGATTCTACCCATATGTAAGGACTGCAGCAATGTGAGATGAAGAACATAGTACAGTTTTGTACCTACCATAAATGTAGATGTTCAAGATCCACATTGCTGCAGTCCAACCCTCCCTCCTTCCCTCTGTTGTTGAAGGTGGTGGTGTGGTTTGTGTTGTACATATTGTAAATATGGTTAGTGCACGGGTGGTTGGTTAGGTTTTGCTGGTTTTTGGCTTTGGCCTTTCTTGTTAGGGCCTTCTGACATCTGGGGCAAGAAAAGACTGAGGAAATGACGTCGGTCATGCGCTTTTGTACCCTGACGTCCTGATGTCAGTTTTAAGCGCCTTGACCGACGTCAGCCTAATACTTTGGTATTCGGGCCGACCGAGGACAGCGGACTACCCATATGTAAGGACTGCAGCAATGTGGATCTTCGAACATCTACATTTATGGTAGGTACAAAACTGTACTTTACTTTTCCTCAGTATGGATCTAGGTCTTTTCCTTTTCCTATCTGAAGTGGGGAGATTGTTAAATCTCACATGTTTGGATTGGGAAGAGAAAGGGTTACCCCGAGAATAGTCCTCTTGATCCCTATTGAACTTTTTCATCTTACGTGACCGTAGTTCAGCATCAAACTTTTTCAAATCTTGGGCCACTCTGTTAAGCTTACCTTCAAAAGAAGGCTCCTGTTCATGACATTTCAATTTGTCTGCCAAGGTCATGATCTCAGACAACCCCTTGTCTATAGCTCGATTATGAAACTTATAAAGTTGAACCACAAAAGACATTGTGGCTTCGTGTTGTATTTTTGACCACTGCGTGGTCAATTCATCATCTGCATTACTCACATGTGGGATAGTTCGTATCCTTAACCCTCTTGGGGTTATGTTCGCCGCCTGATACGCCTTAAAAAGCTTACTATGCCACACATTGGCTCATAGCGCCCTTAGTTGCCTATTCAGGTCATCAATTAGTTTTTGACTTGATATGTCAGAGTTGCTATTCCCCATCTGATCTCCATTCCCATTTGAATTAGGGCTCAAACCAAAGGCCCCTAAGTCTTCCCTATCAGCCACCAGTCCTGAAATGAGATTCGATAAATCCATATTCAATAGGACCAGAAAAAAAGAAATAAAAAATAAAAAAAATTTTTGGCTGTCAATAATGGTCAGACAATAGTACCACGACAGCAAACTAAAAGATGGTTGTAAGGACAATAACAGCTTTCAAGGTGATAATATTCACATTGAAGAAAAAAAAAGGCTGATACTGGACCTGAGCAAGCTAAGTTTGTATGTCAACAAGTCAAAAGTTTCACATGGTGATGGTTCAGTCCATTCTGCCATTACTATGCAAGGACAATTGGATGTGCTCTGTAGATCTCCAGCATGTGTACTATTGCATAAACATCGACAGACACTCCAGGAGACACTTGTGCTTCCGGCTGCGAGCCAATCATTACCAATTCAGAGCACTGCCCTTTGGACCCTCCATAGATGCCCAAGTGTTTACCAAATGTATGTAGGTAGTGACAGCTCACCTGAGACTGCAAAGATTCCAGGTGTTTCCATACTTAGATGATTGGTTCCTAACTGCACTATCAAGGCCTCAACTGGTTCAAGCAGTACATATTGCACACCTTCAGTCAGTTGGGGATCACAGTGTGGTGAAGTCAAAGCTAGCACCTGTGCAGAGGATAGAGTTCATAGGGAACACAACTGAATACAATCATTCAAGTAGCAGTTTTATCATTACAGTGTGGGTCATCCCTGAGACAAGTCCAAGTCTTAATGGAAACACCTGGACCCCCAGCAAGATTTATCCTTACTGCTCTAGGTTCCATGTCAGCTGCCATACTTCTAGTACCGTTGGCAAAATTCTTTATGCAAGTGCTTCAGTGGACTGTGGCAGTTCAGTGGTCTGTTCTGTATCATCCATTAAATGCCCCAGTCAAGCTGACTCAAGTCTGCAATGGTGGATGCTGATGGACAATCTTTATTTTGGCAGGCCCCTTTCCATTCCCCCTCCAACAGCCACAGTGACCATGGACGCTTCCTTGTTGGGGTTGGTGGTATTACGTAAGAAGATTGGTCCAAGGCATGTGGTCCCCAACAGAGACCAAATTGCACATCAGTATTCTAAAGATGAGAGTAGTCCTTCTGATGCTGCAAACATTTCAAAACTACCTACTTCTCGGAAGGATAGCAATTCACCCAGACAGCATGTCATTAGTCTGGTATATCAAGAATAAAAAAATAAATGGAAATACTGCCCGAAAAGACTTGTAACCAAACAAATAAGCAGTATTCACAACGAACGACTCCAAACCACCAGCTTAAGCAGATTAAGCAGTTTTATTGCACGGACCACAAAGACACTTGTATTCCATTGGAGTCGTTCGTCGTGAATACTGCTTGTTTGTTTGGTTGCAAGTCTGGTATATCAGCAAACAGGCGGGAACCTATTCATACCTATTATGCATGGAGATCATGTGAGTGTGGGAATGGATGATCTCTTCAAACTGCTTTCTTATTGCAACTCACATTCCCAGAGAGACCAACATTCTAGTGCACAGACTCAGCAGATCTATCTCGACTCTGCACGAGTGGTTCCTAAATCAGTCAGTAGCGAACAAAATCTTCCTCTACTGTGAAGATTTTGCATCTCCCCTGAACACCAAATGCAGCAAGTACTTCGCTCTGATCCCCCAATGCAGGGAGTCACCCAAGGATGTTCTCCTGCATGATTGGCCTTTGGGTCTTCAGTATGCTTACCCTCCAATTCCTTTGATTCTGAAACGTTCTACAGAAAGCCAGCAGGTTAAAAAGTACTCTAATCCTCATTGCTCCGTTCTGGCCTTGTCCAGTTTGGTTCCCCTACCTACAGTCTCATGCCAAATATCCACCATGGATACTGGATTCCAGGCAGGATCCGATTTCTCACCCATCAGAACAACCTCACAATCTCAGCTTCCTAAGACTAACTGCTTGGTTCCGCAACTTCCAGTGATTCTAAAAAAGTCCAGGCTGACTTTTCCCCGGTCCAGAAAGTCATACTTGCTTCTCAGAAAATTTCTACACAAAAGGTGTACAATAGCAAATGGAACAGATTTTCAGTGTGGGCATTGAACCAGAGCATTGACCCCTTTTCAGCTCCCATCTCAGCTATTCTTCATTTCCTGAGTTCTCTTTTTCGGGATGGTGCAAGTTTTTCTGCGATTGTTACAGTTGGCAGCTATTGCTAATTTCCATGTCACAGAAGATTCTAATGCACTAGCTTCTGTCTGACAATCTCCATTATGCAAGGCCTTTATGAAAGGAACTTTTCTTCTCAGACCCCCAATTAAATGTCCTTCACCTCCTTGGGATCTGACGTTAGTCCTACAAGGTCTCACTCAGAGTCCCTTTGAATCGGCTGACTCCTGCGACATAACATTCCTATCCTTTTTTTCTTGTGCTATTACTTCAGGCAAAAGGGTATCAGAAGTTCAGGCTTTATCATCCAAACTGCCATATATTGCTATTTTCAAAGACAGAGTTTCTATGAGGATTAATCCTTCCTTTTTGCCTAAGGTGGCCACATAGGCCAACATAAACCAGTCCATTCATTTTCCAGTCTTTTTTCCTAAACAATTCCAACAGGGGTGAATATATGATGTTCTGTAGTCCTATCTCGCCTTCATTCTTACATGTGGGTTCCGAGCTGATTCTCGGCTCTGACTCAGCCGATTACAAAGCTCAAAGTCTCTTAGTTGGCTCGTGGCTAGGTAGGTATCCCATAGTGCACTAGTACAATCTCCAGATCTCGTTTGCTGCGTGTACGAGTTCAGAAGTGCTTCTTGCTTGGCCGTGGCTAAGTTCAAAACTTTTTTTTTATTATTCGTAATTTACTGATATTTCTTGATATATTTATCTAGTTGTACTTAATATTGGTGATAGTTTTTTATAGGTAGTGTTTAAAAGTGTTTTTTTGCTGTTTACTTAGTTTTTAAGAACTTGTTGGCTGCTGGGCCCTTGTTCTCTATATGGTAGCCTGTGTGCTAGTTTTCCAATACAGTTATTTCTGTAGGTCTGCGTTTGTGTTAGGACCTTGTTTCTCTCACATTTTCATACATTTAATAATTGTGTGCAGTGCTGTGTGCTAGTTTTGACATGGTTAATATTTCCATAGGTCCGCTTTTGTATTAGGACCTTGTTTTTCACATTTTATAGATTAGGAATTTTATACAGTGTTGTTTGCCTTGCCTGCTGCTTAAGATTCTGTTTTTTTCTGGCTTAGCTTCTGCCTCCTTTCCAGCTAGGTTCCTTTAAGTTAGAGGATCTTGTCCTCTATTTTAACTTTGAATTTTTCTAACAGGACTAGGCCTGTTTAAGTTAGAGGACCTAGTCCTCTGTTGGTTTTTCTTCTCTGTGTGTGTGGTTTGTTAGGGCTAGGCCAATTTAAGTTAGAGGACCTAGTGCTCATTGTGTTTGGTGTGTACCTGTCTTAGGACGAAGCCCGTTTAAATTAGAGGACCTTGTCCTCCTCCTTACTGTTTTTTTTAGAGCTCTTATAGCTATGTCTAAAGAGTCCAAAGACCATAAACCCTCGGGGTTTAAAAAAATGCATTGTGCTCCCAAAAGATGTCAATTACAGATGGCCTTAGCCATTGCGTTTATTGCCTCAGAACCATTCACCTGCAGGAAACTTGTTCCTTCTGTCATTCCTTTAGCTCCAGAGTTCTCCAGGTGTGAAAGAACAAGTTAATTCTGAAAGGTCTCCTTAAGCCTTCCTTCGCGGAAGACTTAGCAAGCTCTTCTTCATCTTCAAAGTCCCATTCATCTTGAAAAGAGAAGGTCAAGTCGGCCAAGAGACATTCTCTGCCGCTGACTATTTTGTCTGAGCATCCTTAGAAAACATTAAAACTTGGTAAAGCTTCTACCTCTTCGGCTCCACTGTCCTCGGAGCCGGTCGAGGTGGTCAATGTTGACACTGCAGTGTCGGCCCCAAGCTTTTCGGAGCTGACCACTGGAAAATTGCATCGGAGCCAGTCCAGAGATCTTTTGCCGGTCTCCCCAACTTTACAGTCTCCCTTTTTACAGAGATCCAGGTCATCTACCCTGTCATCCAGATCCTCCATATGCCTTTCAGAAGATGATGTGGAGAGCGGAGTGCTTAGACTCTTGAAGTAGTCTGCTTTGCCCAAATTGTTGGCTCTGACGTAGTCGGTTCCGGAGCCATCGGAGTCCATTCTCCCTGTTGTGGTTCCTCCTCCGAGCCGAGTCAGGCCTTTGGAGCCAGAGATTTTGGTGCTGCTTGTTGTGGAACCCTCAGTTCCAGCTCCCCTTGTGGCTGTCTCGGAGCCAAGGTTCACTCCGACACCTTTGGTGCCGTCCGTAGTGTCTAGGAGCCGAAGCTCACCGGTTGTCCCCGATAGGGACACTTGCACCCGAACCTCTTCGATGCCAAGTCTCTCTCTCTGTGTGTCGGCTAGAGTGAGCTTGGACCCTATATCCATCTCGGATCCGGTCACTCTGGAGCCGAGGACTACCTCAGTTTCCTCGGAACCAGGGCTGTCTTCGGAGCCGGAGAGATCTGCATGCGGAATGATGAGTGTGCTGTCTCGGTCATCAGCTCTGCGCAAGAGTACCAATACTCTTCCACCTCGAGCACCGATCTCTGTCTCAGCACCTTCTCTGTCTGTCTTGACAGCAGAGACCCGCAGCCTCAGGAGCCCCTGTTGGGTGGCCCCCAGTCTTCCAAAGACCTCCTCAGAATACCCTTCTGAGTAGCCCCCTCAGAAGCGTACATGCAAGAGGAAGCATGTAGACTCCCCGGATGAGTCTTATCACCTCAGACACTGACCTCGAGGAGTCAGAAGGGTCCCCCAAGTCGTCCTCTGATGATGTCTCTTTTGTAGACATTCTAGAGATCCTAAAGCAGAGAGGCAGCTGTCCCACTGTCACCCCTTCTGATGAGTTAGTGTACCTGAAGGCTTTCGGATCTCAACTTTCAGCCTTTTGGGTGTCTCCACCTTTTGATGAACTCTTGGACCTCTTTAGTTGAAAGGTGTGGGAAACTCCTGATGCCGTGAAGCCAGTACCCAGAAGACCCAACAAATTTCTCTCTGCAACAAAAGGAGAGAAATTTTTTTACCAAGGGCGTGCCTATAGATGCCATGTTGGTGGTGGCAGTGGCCACTAAGGGGGAACTAGCAGGGACTTCATCCGTACATCCGCTGAACAAGGAGTCTGTCCATCCGCTGAACAAGGAGTCTCGAACGATGGATAGATAGGGGAAGCGTATCTTCTCTTCAGCAGCTTTTACCCTCAGATCGCTGAAATATCTCACACATTTTACTAGGCTTCAGAGAGATTTCTTCAAGGAGTTAGGAGATGCTCTTCAAGGTACACATACTGAAAGAGTCCCTGAGAAGATGACTGCTCAGTTGTCCACCTTAAATTCCATCGTGGACTCCAACGGGTTCGGTAGTTTCCCTTAGGAGACACTTCTGGATGTGCTTATGTAA
The DNA here is from genome assembly GCF_019279795.1 of Protopterus annectens. Lineage (NCBI taxonomy): Eukaryota > Metazoa > Chordata > Ceratodontiformes > Protopteridae > Protopterus > Protopterus annectens. Next base: position 240,507,016 of record NC_056725.1, on the reverse strand, counting down.
TTTTATGGAGCCTTTCAAGTCTACCTTTACCAATGCCCCCTTTGACGGTTCTTCTCTGTTTGGACCTAAGGTAAAAGATACACTCACCAGGTGCAAACAAGAAGGGAAAAAACTCTCTGCCATGGGAGTATGTTTTACCGTTCCTTCTAGACCATATCCCAAGGGTCAGAGAGGTGGTAAAATGTGGTTCAAGAAGTCCCAGATATTTTTCCTGGATGCACAGGGTGATTCCTCCTTCAGACGCAGAAGATGAGGAGCTAATGGTAGACGTCGCCCTAGAGGTAGGGGGGCATCCACAAAATCAGGGTGGCCGCGATTCCTATCGAGGCCATCCCTATCAGCGCTCCTGATGTGGAGCCCGGCTGTGCTTTTCTGGAGCCAGTCGGGGGTCGCTTATCTTTGTATCCAGAAGCCTGACTAAACATCACCCAAAACAAATGGCTACAAAGAATAATCACCAGAGGATATGCCATACCCTTTTTTTCTTCCACCCCACACTCCCAAGAAGATCCCAGATGTTTCACCCAATCACAGGGATCAAGCAACTGTAGAAGTGCAAAAGTTGCTTTCAAAGAGAGTCATCCAAACCGTCCCCGCAGACCATATAGGATTCGGAGCTTACTCCAGATTCTTTTTAGTGCCAAAACGAACAGGGGACTGGAGGCCCATATTGAACCTCAGAAAACTAAACAAATCTGTAAAGAAGCTCAAATTCAGGATGGTAACACTGCAGTCTCTACTCCCTCTTTTAGGGAAAGACAATTGGATGTGCTCCATAGACCTCCAAGATGTGTACTACCATATAAAAATGGACAGAGCATCGAGGAGTCATTTACGCTTTTGGCTGGGAGCCAGTCATTACTAATTTTGTGCTCTGCCCTTTGGTCTCACCACAGCCCCCAGGGGGTTCAGCAAATGTATGGCGGTAGTGGCAGCTCACGTGAGACGTTGTAGATTCCAAGTGTTTCCGTATCTGGACGACTGGCTCCTGACTGCCACCACCAGGCACCTACTCCTACAAGCCAGAGATTCGACCATCCAGCTCTGTTCACAGCTGGAGATTACAATCAATTGGGAAAAGTCTTCCTTATCGCCCTCTCAATTTGTGACTTTTATAGGCGCAGAAATAGACAGTCACCATGCTAGGTCGTCTTCCTGCAGACAGAATTCAAAACCTGAGAGAACAAATTCACAGTTTCCTTCCTCTACAGAAAGTCAAGCCAAAGACCGTACTGAAACTCTTAGGGACCATGGCTTCTACCATAAATCTAGTCCCACTGTCCAGATTGCATATGCAAATTCTTCAATGGCTTCTATTTTCCCAGTGGTCTCTTCAATTACTGCCTCTATCTCACTATATCCTCATAACAGTCATGCAAAAAGGACCTTCGTTGATGGATTCAGTCTGATCAGCTGATGGCAGGCACTCCATTCCTCCCTCGCCAACCCATTGCTATTGTGACCACGGATTCCTCACAAATGGGGGTGGCATTTTCTAGGGAGGACTGTCCAAGACGCATGGCAAGATCACGAGGCACACCTGCATATCAGTGTCCTAAAGATGAGAGCAGTGCTTCTAGCGTTGTAAGCACTTCACGACTTTCTTCCTGTAGGGACGATAGCAATCCAATCGGACAATATCTCAGTGGTATGGTGTCTAAACAAGCAGGGAGGAACCAGATCTTATCCCCTTTGTCGAGAGGCTCTTCGTGTTTGGAATTGGGCCATATCTTCCCAATGCTTTCTAGTAGCAACGCATATTCTCGGGACAACCAATGTGATAGCCGACAAGCTCAGCAGGGCAATATTGATGCCTCACGAGTGGTCTCTGAATCAGGAAGTAGCAGAACAGATCTTCTGCAAATGGGGGGACAGCCTTGTTGCGATCTCTTTGCCAGCCCGATCACTGCCAAATGCAGCAGCTATTTCTCCCTTATTCTCCCTCTGGGGGAGTTGCTGAGAGAGACACTTGTTCACGACTGGCCCCATGGGACTCCTTTATGCATTCCCTCCTTTCCACTCATATCCAAAGTAATGCAGAAAGCAAAGTTCTTGGAAAGCAAAATTATTCTAATCACTCCTTACTGGCCTTGCAAGATTTGGTTCCCCTTTCTTGGGCCTCATCTACTGGATGATCCATGGACTCTGGACCCAGTTCTAGATTTCTTGACACACATCAGGCTCCCTTCACACCCTCAACTTTACAGCGTGGCTGCTCCACTTCCATCCCTAGTCAGACTTCATGAATTTTCACCTGCTGTGACCTACATCCTTACATCTTCGCATAAGCCTTCTACTAGAAAGTTATACATTAGCAAATGGAGAAGATTTTCTACCTGGGCAAAAGAAAAAAATGTAGACCCTTACACAGCATCCATCCCTGTGGTGTTAGAATTTTTGTCTGAACTTTTCCATCAGGGATCAGCTGCTGCCACAATTAGAGTCCAACTGGCAGCGATATCTAATTTTCATTTGGGACAACATAAGCCTAATCTGATGTCTCACAAATTATGTAAAACCTTCCTTAAAGGCGCTTCTTTGCTGAGACCTCCCTGTCAGGAACCTGTACCTCCTCGGGATCTAAATTTCATTCTGTCCAAACTAACTTCCCCTCCTTTTGAGCCCGCACATTCGTGTCAACTGAAATTTTTGTCTTGGAAGACTTTTTCTAGTAGCTATCACATCAGCTAGACGTGTATCAGAGTTACAAGCACTGTCAATCAAGCCTCCTTATTTGATTTTCTACAAAGACAAGAGTTTCCCTTCATACAAATCCTTCCTTTAGCCTTAAAGTTTGCTCTCAGACTAATTTGAACCAAGCTATCGAGCTGCCTGTATTTTTCCCTAATCATTCCAACACTGCAGAATATAAATTTCATCAGCTTGATGTTCACAGGGAGTTACGGTTTTACCTTCACAGGACTAAGGAACTTAGAAAGTCAGATCAGTTGTTCGTGTCCTTGTCTGAGTCGAGAATAGGTCTGCCATTCTCTAAAGTGACTATCTAATTGAATTTCTAACTGTATTTCATTTATTTACTCCTCCAGTGGAAAGATCCTACCGTTCAAGATTAAGGCTCATTCCACAAGATCCCTGTCTACATCTGTTGCCGTTCAAGCCAGAGTTCCAGTTGACAGTATTTGTGCAGCAGCAACTTGGGCTACCCCTCATACCTTTGTTACTCATTACAAGCTGGATTTGACCTCCAGGGGTAGAGCCTCCTTTGATTCCACGGTACTCAGGAGTATATTCCTGTGAGCCACCCAAGAAAAAAGGTGCTAGGGATGCTGTCCCATCTGTAAGAATGAAGATCTGGAGACAGCCTTTGGTAGGGTGGAGACCTTTCATTATTGTTCTTTCTGGATAACCTTTTCTATTTTTCTATAGTTTAGCAGCAAACAAGATCTGGGGATTGTACTAGTGCACTGTGGGATACCTACCTAGCCACGAGCCAACTAAGAGGCTTTGAGCTTTGTAATTGGACGAGTCAGAGCTGAGAATTAGCTCCGAACCCATGTGTAAGAATGAAGGGCGAGATAGACTACAAACATGGAACGTTATGGTTAGTACATAACTTCTTTCTTCACCTACTTGATGTTTATAGTTGCATTTCTATCTGTACAAGACAAAGGAACATAGGAAATCTGGGCAGCTATTCATATCCTTTTCACCCAGACAGCTAGGGCAAGCAGTGTCTAAAGTAACCCTAGCAAAATGGATCACTAATTACATTTCCACCATCTATTCCTTGAAAGGCTTACAGTTGTCCCATCCACAGAGAGACCATTCTGCCAGGTCAATGGCTTCTTCACTGCTTTCAGCTAGAACGTCTATTGATGAAATTTGTGTTCTGGCAACTTGGTGAAACACATACCTTTGTCTCGCACTACAAACTGGATATAGTCTCCAGAGACAAAGCATCCTTTGGCTCCGCAGTGCTCAGACATATCCTTCCATAGAGGCTGTTATGCCCCACCACTGGCCCAGTAATCAAGGAGTCTCAATCCTCACCACTGGCACCAATCCAGGACTGTTTTTTCCCTCTTTCTTTAGATGCCCAGTAAGATGCCCACTGGCACAGCTATAGAGTTGAGATCTCAGCTGAGTGACCAAGCTAAGACATCCAGCAGCCTCTCTGTCCAACCAGTGCTTCGGGTCCCTGCTCAAGTAGCTAACACACACACACACACCCGGGAAAGGCTGGCACAAGTTTACTAGCTATACCCCCTTTTGCCCAGACTGTAAGGTAGTTATCACTGTTACCAGCCAGCTTTTATCAGCTACTTTAAGACCCTTAACAAAGGATGTCCAATCTTAGTGTGTAATGTTACTGTTAACACAAGCAGTAGTTTGACCAAGAGCAAGGCTATTAGAAGTGGCCCACAGTGTCAGCAAATAAATGTGCAAGTACTCTCAGAACTTAAATATCTTTAGACAAATCAGCCACGATGAAATATTTAAATATATTTAATAATAAATGGTAAAAGAACAAGGCAGTACTAAATATATATTTACAGTGACATCAGAGTTCAAAACCACAGGAAGTATTTTAAACAACATTGCAGGACAGTCTCAAATAAATAAAGGAAAAAACATCTATGCTTTTCCATATTCCTGACTGTATCTAAGAGAGTTACTATACCCTAGAAACTTACTTACAGAGCAAGGCAGATGTGGTGAATGGATCTTCTCTATAATACAGAGTGCTGTGTCTCTCAGAAAGTTCTCAAATTTAATATCTCAAATATTACTGCTGGGCTAGCTTGCCGAATGACATCATTTCTTGTCATCTGACTCCTTGTTGCCAGGCACAAAACAACCATTGATGGCAGCTGGTAGTATTTAACATACCTGTGAAAATACCTAGACCTCAGATCTTTGGCAGATAATGAAAGTCATAAAACAATTTTCATTCCTCCACATCTAAAGTTCCTTAGTTTTAGACATTGTCTCCTTGCTACATTGAAACTAAGCGATATCTTTTATTTCATGGCCATAAAGTAATTTAATTTCAGCTATTTTTCTGAAGTTAACCTCCACTGTTAAAATATCCATTTAAACAGTTACAATAGTGCATGTACATGTCTCTTCTATTCTAGTAGGGCATGCTGTTACATTTTAAGCACAAGCACTTTATAAAATATCTTTTCAACACGTGTGTACAAACCTAGTTTGATATATACATTTCTAATACATTCGTAACACAAACATCTTATATGAATCATGTTGATTTCACAAATGACATAATTATTTACAAAATTCCGGATAGCTGTGCTGGCGGTTATCTCCCTTTGTCACAGGGGCCACCTAGGAAATCAAATAGCTGGGGGCTATGACCCAGTTGTGAGGAAGAATGAAATGGGCAACCTCAGATTTAGGAGTTATGTACTTAACATAACTTGGCATCTGTGTTGTCCAGTTTCATTCTTCCTCACATCCCACCGGACCTTCCCCCTTCCAGGAAGTCTAGAGGTGTCTAGAGGAATCAGAGCTCCATAGATTACTAATTCGAGGTCCAGATTAGGGTGATATGATTGTGTTTATAAATTATGATTCTATACTTATTTCTCTTTTTTGGGACAATAAATTCAATCTGAGAAGTTAGAGAAGATGCAGGGCATTATTGGAGTGAGAGGAGCTTGAGACTGGAATCATCAGTCTTTTGGAATGGCTGGATCAGATCCGATGTCAGATCCTGTGACCCACTGGTGAGCAAGAATGAAATTGGACATCCCAGATGCCAAGTTATGGTAGGTATATAACTCTTAATTTTACACCTTTGTCTTATGCATCACACATTCAATGAAGAAACAAATGTAATGTAGCTTATTTTACTTTACCCTTTAAAGTAGTACTATATGTATTTTTGTTAATTTGACACAGCTCCAATGCAGACAGTTTATTTTGTGTGTATTTCCTTTTGAAACTCTGATAACATCCTACAAGTTTTTTATAGTCTCCCACGTATAGCTCCCTTTTTTAAGACATGTGTGTTTTGTAGAGAGACCCTTGCTGAATGAAGTTTAGAGGGACCCTTGCTGAATGAAGCTTGAAGTAAAATACTCAATGTGTTGTTGTCAATCTTGCCTTTATTCGCACTGATGGGTCGGATCCAATGTGTCAGATCCGTCCTGGCCTTTACTAAAGCTCGAGGACTTCAACAAAGCTCTAAAAACATCCTTCTCTACCCATAATGCAGTTCCCCAGCTTTCTCAGATCTTGCTTGCCGCGCTGCGAGAAGGATCTTCTAGAAGCTCTCTGTTAACTTTTTGCTATTGTTTACTACTTTTCATATTTTTTAGTCTTATCTGTGTAACTTATAATTAAAATTCTGCACTAGATTAGTGCCTTCTCTAATTTAGTATAAGTTTTCCGTGTTAGTTTTTCCCCTTTCCCTTAGTTTCCATTTAAATCAAAGGGCATCTAACTTGCACCTTTTTTAGTTAGAGGGTGTTCCTTTACCTTTCCCTACCTCTTATTTGTTGGTAGTGTTTGGTACTTGCTTCTTCTTCTCATTACTGTCCATTTTAGTTAGAGGGTGGTTAACCAAGTCCATTTAAATTAGAGGATTTACCCCACCCCTTTCCTGTTACTGTTGTTGTTCAAAAAAAAAGAGAGTGGTCTTTTCTTTCATTATTTTTCTTTACATTTAATTAGTGTGTTGTGCTTCAGTTTAGTGAACTAGTAATTGACTAGTATGTTTCAAAAAGAAGGCAAGCCCTTTGGATTTAAAAAAATGTGAGAAGTGCAGTAAAAAGATGCCCCTTAGTGACTCGCACACTTTGTGTACACTGTTTGGGGCCTCTTCATCTTACAGCGTTCCTATTCCATATGCCACGCTTTCAAACAGGGGGCACTTATGGAATGAAAAAATAAGTTGATCTTGAAGGGGTTATTGAATACTCTGTTTTCTGAGGCTATTTCAACTGATCCCTCCTCTCTAAAATCAAATTAGTCTGAGAGAGCAGGAAAATGGCCTTCTCTGGCTCCATAATCCTTGTCAGAGTCGAAAGCCAAACAACCAAATGTGTCTGCACTAACATCCCCTACGTAGCAGACTGCAACCTCAGGAGCAAGGACTTCATCGGAGTATGCAGAATCTTTGGCTCCGAACTTCTCTATTGACTCCTCTGCTGTGAAAGACCCATTACCTGCTGAATACCGTTATCGGAGCCAGTCTTCATCCTTGAAGCTGATTACTTCTCAGCTCCCTTCACTGTTCTTGACCAGATCTAGATCCCCAACGTTGTCTACCAGGTCAACTAGGAGCCTCTCAGATGATGATTTGGATAGGGTGTTGCAGAGGCTTCTCAAGACACCTGCTTCAGCCAAGCTTCTTTTGGATCCGAACCCAGAGGAGTCTGATCAGACTCATCTTCCCCCTTCAGCACCCACTTCTACTCTGATCTGTACTTCAGTTTCGGAGCGGGAAGGCAACAATATCCAATTGGTGTCTGTATCTGGTCCCAGGGCCTGTTGGCTTCTCGGATCTGATGTCTGCCCTGAGGGTCTTTGCCCAGTCAAAGGGAGCTGACACTCACTGGTTAGGTCCTCAGAGCCAGCTTGAATCTCCTCCGATCCAACCTTGTCTCTCGGAACCTTGGCACGGATGAGTTCGGCTCCCACCTCATCTTCGGAGCTTCTGTCTTCTGCTCTGGAGACTCTTTTGGCCCCGACATCCATGTTGTCAGATATGGGGAGTTCCTCAGAGCAGGGGCAGATTGCTTTCGAAGTTATGAGGGGGGTGATGGCTGCTCCCCAGTCTCAGGCACAGTCGTTGTTGGCGCTTCCTCCCTTGTCAGCACAGGTGTCTTTACCTTGTCACCCCATTCACAGGACCGCAGAGATCCCAGGTCTAAGGATGTTCCCCAGGGGGCTCTCCCTTCTTCCGAAACTTCCCCAGAATATCCCTCTGAGGAAGTCCCTCAGAAGAGATCATTCAAGAGGAAGCATCTAGACTCCCCAGAGGTGTCCATCACTTCAGATACCGACCTCGATGAAGTAGAAGGGTCCCCACTGTCAACTCTTGAGGACATCTCCTTTGGGGACATCCTAAAAATTTAAAAACAGAGAAGTGACTGGCAGTCCTTGTCCCCTTCAGCCGAGGAGTCGGTATACCTGAAGTCCTTCAGATCTCGTCCATCAACCACTTGTGTGACACTGCTTTCCGATGAGCTTATTGCGTTAATCTTTTGGAAGGCCTGGGAGACCCCAAATTCCATAGAACCCACTCCTAGGAGGCCAAACAAGTATATTACAGCTCCTAAGGACCAAACTTTCCTTGCCAAAGGTGTTGCAGTGGATGCCATGGTCTTGGCAGTTGCCATGAAAAAGGAACTTTGAGACCAGTTCCTCTATCCATCCTCCTAATAAGGATTCCAGGACCATGGATAGGTATGGGAAGTGCATCTTCTCGTCAGCAGCTTTTACATTACGATCACTGAATTATCTCACTCATTTCACCAGACTTCAGAGGGACCTTTTGAAACAACTGTCACACTCCCTCCAGGGAGCTGTAGCTAATGCGGAGGCAGATAAGGTCAATGCACAGTTCACCACCTTCAGTTTGGTGGTCAACTCATCCATGACCCTCATTTAATATGCAGTAGGTAAAGTGAATAGAAAGGTGGGTTCAGGCATCTCTATTGGGAGGCAGGCATGGATGCACCTTTGTGATTTTTGCGGAGCACTTTAAGTCTTCCTTTGTTAATGCTCCCTTCGACAGCTCATCTGTCTCTGGGCCCAAAGTAAAAGAAACGCTAACCTGGTGTGAACAGGAGGGTAAGACCTTGTCTGTCATTGGAGTACATTTTTCTACACCTACCAGACCATTTCCAAAGGGCCAGAGAGATAGTGGAAAGATGTGGTTCAAGAAATCACAAAGGTCTTACCAGGACACACAAAGTGGTAGTTCACTCAGAGGCAGAGGGGGGAAGAATATCGGAAGATGCCACCCTCACAGCAGAGGTGGCCTGCAGAATCAGGGCTCCAGAGGATCTTTCGTTGGCAGACCCTTTCAGCGCTTCTAAAGGAGTGCCCGACAGCTCGCTTCTGGAGGCAGTCAAGGGACAACTGTCGCTGCACCTAGACATAACCAACAACAAATGGGTGCAGCACATAATATCCAGGGGTTATATCATTCCCTTCTATTTCCCCAGTCCCATAAACAAATCAGTTCCAGCCATTCCACTCAGACAAAAGGAACAAGCGACATTAGAAATTCAAAAGTTGCTAAGAAAGAGTCATCCAAGAAGTCCCCACAGACCAGAGAGGATCCGGAACTTACTCAAGATTCTTTTTAGTTCCAAAGAAAACTGGGGATTGGAGACCAATCTTGGATCTCAACAAACTAAACAAGTCAGTGAAGAAAACCAAGTTCCAGATGTTGACACTCCAGTCAATACTTCCATTCCTGGAGAAAGACAGTTGGATTTGCTGTATAGACCTTCAGGATACGTACTACCACATCCTAATAGAAAGACAATCCAGAAGGTTCTTGCAGTTCTGGCTAGGAGCCAGTTACTTCCAGTTTCAAGCTTTGCCCTTTGGTCTCGCTACAGCCCCCAGAGTGTTCGCCAAATGCATGGCAGCAGTGGCTGCTCACCTGAGATGCTGAGGATTCTGGGTGTTTCTGTATCTGGACGACTGGCTCATAACCACCCGACCAGACATCTACTGCTTCAGTCCAGGGACTATACAGTCCAGCTTTGCTCTTCCCTAGGCATTACTATAAATTACGACAAATCTGCTCTAGAGCATTTTAAGTCATACCTCTCTAGCTTTTTGTTTAGGAAGACTCTTCAGTTTTTCTGACAGGGTAGATCAGTTTTGCCATTTTACATGGCATGTCTTAATCCTGATAGAGAACTCTGACCTTTTTATTACTTATCCATGTCTACATGGTACTTTGCCATTTTGACAACCTTTTGATATTATCCATAAGCTTTGCAGTATCCTTTTACATCTTTTGCAGTGACCAGTAAAAAGTTTGCATGTCCCATTTTTGTGTACTTCAGACTCGTACAGCTTGCAAACAGAATATTAGAGCCACCTAATGATAAGCCCTTCAGCCTATCAGCTGCTGCATTAGGCTCCCTATTGAAATGTTGGCACTCAAAATTCCAAGTGCCAGTAAGCCAGGGAAAAAAAAAAAAACCCAGGAAAAGAGCAACTGTCTAAGCTCATTCTTCTCTCTTAAACTTTTTTTTTTTTGCAGGGGATTAAACCCCTATGCACTCCCTCGATGTTGGGGGCAAGCCCCCTATTACCCTGCAAATGTCTGCATACTAACTCCAATTGTCACACCTTGGACAAAAAAGGGAATTTTCCAAATAAATGGCCTTTTTGGACTTGGCATATGTAAGTCCATTTTTCAGAATTCAGTCTCCGTGTTTTGGGACTCTGTAGCAGGTCCCAACATTTCAAATGGTTACCACTGCACTACTTCTTCTTGCCCCTCTTTAGGCATCCACTTTTTGTACAATAGCCTCTTTTTTTTCTAATGGTAGCCCTCTCAACTATCTGCCTGAATTTTGTTTTAGACTAATGTCTGAGACTTGTGCCTGTTGTAACTCTTAGTGATTTTTGGAAGTACATTTATTTTTAATAGCTGTATCTCAGATTTAGACTAATACTGAACTGCTGTCAAACATTTCTTCTTCTGAAGTACCCTTTGCTAGCTGTCACTTGGTTTCAGACATTTTACTACCTTCTAGCTCTTTTTTTTTTTTTGGAGTGACCACATTATCATCCTCTGCAGGTGTTGTAGTCCCTGGCTGATTCTCATTCCTTCTACTTTTCTCATGATTGCCTCCATGCCTTCTTTGTAGGCACAAACATTTCCTCACTTGTATTACAAAAAAAAAAATCTCGCCACCACCTGTCTTCTACAATCTCTTACATGTGGTGCCCTACTGCTCATAAACATAATATCGTCATTAAAATCTGAACTGGAAACCTGTTACAGCAAAATTGCCATGTTTGTAGCCATCTTCTCCTATTCCACCCACCACTGCCACGTTCTACAATCTCTTGAATGGTTTGAACAGCCCCATCATCTTACCTATATACAACTAACTACTCACAAGTTAGTTTATATGCCCTTTATGTGTGTCCCTCACTGTCTTCAGTATTCTCACACTACATGCCAAAAAGATTTCTCAGATCAAAAACCACCAGCTTCTTCAGGTTTACAAACCTAATCTACCAGCTGGCCAGCTACACTATTTTTACTCTGTAGCTAGAAACTGGAACTCTCTCATATTAGGTCTGCTCAAAACCTTGCACTCTTTAAAATTTCCTTACGCAAACTCTGCTCTACTACATTGATCTGTAACTGTCGCTATGTGCCCACCCTTGGGCACCATCCTCCTCAACCTCTGTAACCCTTCTCTTACCCTCTACATATTCTTGGTCTGTTCTCAAAAATCATACTTGTGCAAACTTTAATTATGAAGTTACTCTGCCTGTATTATTTTTCATAATGGTTACATATCTGCTTTCTCACTTCAAGAAGGAAAAACTTTGTAAATAATTGTTCTACACTGTTTTGTATATAATTGTTAAATATTTATGTTTTAAGAGCATTAAGAAGCTATAACTTTGTTAAAAAATTGATCTACACTACTTATCTGTATACTGTAAAATGTTACATTTGAGAGTTTTTCTTCCCGGGCCTCCACTAAAAATAGGCCAGTTTTAGCCCAGTGAACCATCCTACATAACCAAATGTCAATAAATAAATAATGCTCCACTGTGTATAACCATATGTACACAAGGTACTGTGTAGTCAGTCATTACGTATTGGAACATCTGCAAGGATGTCCTCAAATGCTGTCAACTGCTTGCCTCATTGTTCTCCTTTCACAAGCCATATGAACCCTGGACAATGGCATTATCCCCTTTAGGAGCAGTTTCTGTACTATCTACCAGGAGATCTATGTCATCAGATCAAAAGACTGAAAACCAAAATATCTAAAACTCAAAAATGGAAAGCATTTTTAGTGCAGGGGCAAGCCCCCTGCACTCCTACATAGGGGTCTGTGCCCCCTACAACCCCTGCTAATTATATATATCAGCTCTGAGATCACATAACAGTGGAGAATGGGGCAAATTCCCATGCTTGGTATTTTCAGTTTTAGATATTTTGTTTTTCAGTCTTTTGAGATTTCGATCTGATGACGTAGACCCCACCACCACCACCAGGACAGGGTACAGATCCTTGTAACAATTTGAAGTAAAATCAGTTTTAAGGGAGGCTATTGCTGCTATGTTGTCATTTTATTTGACTTCCTCATGTGGTTCCTCTCCCAGCCACCTTCATGCTGAAAGTGAGTACATGCAACAAAAATACTAGGGAAATGCCAAACAGAATACTCTCACCCTATCACTGAAACGATAAAACAATTTTTATACATAACTGCTGTCTGTACAATCCACTAAGTTGCACTTTATTTATTTATTTGCATTTGTTTACCAGGATGGTCCAGCTGGGCAAGAAGTGCCCATTTTCAGTGGAGTCCCGGGGAGAAAAGCATTTCAAATACAATACAGAATTTACATTAATGAAGACATTTTGTACATATTATTGGCAGTTTATACCACTGGTGGAAAAAACAGTACATAAGTAATCATTCTGAAGTCAAAGATGTTATACAAGCAATACAGAGTATATACATGAGAACATTCCATATGAGCAGTTTTCAGCTAGCAAAATTTATATTGGACACTTCATGCAGTGAGTGCAAAGCAGATATAGGAATTAGAGACTAGGTACTTAAACTTTTCACACGTTTAGGAGGTGTAATAGCTGAGCGATAGGCTATATGAGTCCTGTTGCAGGAATTAGCAAAGTCGGTGGATATTGTTGCAGATATAAGTGGTGGCATGATATTAAGGTAGGCTGCGAGAGTACCTGAATGTCTTGCCTGGTTCAATGGTATGTTTATAAGGGTTAGGAAAAGAAGGAAGTAGACAGGATGGATCAATGGTAGGACATTGAGGGTTAGTAGAAGAGGGAAGTGGACAGGCTGGAGAGGTGGAGTAAGTAAAAAGACAGGTGGATGTGAAAGGAGGATGCCAGAGTAGTAGAGTGGGCGTGAGAATAGTTGTGATGGTTGAAGCCAAGTTATATAAGATGTGGTGTTAGCACATGTGCACAGGCAAGATGAGGAGAGGTGTTGTTTCAGAGATATCTTGAAAAGGGCTACTGAGGGGTGGGTCTAAGTGTTGGGGGGGGGTTCCAAAGTTTTGCAATGGTAAAGGAGTAAAGCATCTGGCCAACTGAATGTTTGGGTTTTTCTATATTTATGAGAAGTTGGTTGTTGGATCGGAGTGGTCTGTTAGGATGGTATAAAGTAAGTATAGAAGATGGAGCAGGGCATAAGGATGGATTATGAATGAGTTTGTGAGCTGTGGTTAGTTGGATAAAGGTGAGATAGTTGGGAAGTTCAAGCCATTTTAGGTTGCGTAATGATAAGCAGTGGTGGGATGAGTAGGAGGCATTAGTTACAAACTTAGCAATTTTGTTGTAGCATGAGTCTAGTTTAGATTTTAGAGAGGACTGAATGTTGGTGAGGAGGGGGGGGCACCATATAAAAGAGAGGGGAATAGAAAAGAGGAGGCAAGGGAAAGTTGGGCTGATGCCCTGAGTAGATGTTTGTGTCGGTAGAGAGTGCCAAACTTTTGAAGTGTCTTTTTGACATTGGGCTGGATGTGCAGATCAAATGTGAGGTTTTCGTCTATGATGTCACCTAGGTGTTTTGTGCCAAGTACAATGCCGATGGAGGTACCATTTAGGGATTGAATGGTGAAGTTCTCTTTTTGTAGGGGTGTAAAAAACACAATAAAGAAAAATCTAGCAAAACTAGACTTTTTCACTGTGTGATACTTTAAACCTCTTGTATCAGAGGCAACATGGAATATATGTAAATTACCCTTTAAGGATATTAGATGTTTCAGCTAAATGGCAATTCTGAATATCCATGACTCTTTCTTTTACTTTTAAGTCTATTTATGGACAATTTCAGGGCAATAAAGCCAAACCCCTCAAGCTGTGGACCATAAAAAGGCAGAAACATGCATGTCCATAGCTATTAGCCACACCATTTAGCTGAAACACCTGATGTCCTTAAAGGGTAATTTGCATATTTCTCATGTTGCCTCTGATACAGGAGGTTTAAGGTATCACACAGTTGAAGGTCTAGTTTTGCTAGATTTTTCTTTTTGTATTTTTTAACCAATTATTTTTTCTGTGTGACCTTTTTACTCATTCTTTATGTAGGGCTGTGGACTTTTTGGTGGCAAAGATTGCTAGTTTGGTTTTGTTGGGGTTCATGGCAAGATGATTATTAGACATCCAAATTTCGGTGGAGGTGAAGGTGTTTTGGGTGAGTTGGTGTAGTTCTGAGGAGTTGTTTGCAGTGCAGATGATAGAGGAGTCGTCTGCGTACTGGATGACCGAGAGAATGCACTCTGGAGGTTATTGATAAATATGCTAAGTAGAAGTGGGGCTAAAATGGAGCCTTGAGGAGCACCAGTGGTGGTGTTTAGGAAAGGGGAGTAAGAGTTCTGCCATTTAGTTGATTGTTGCCTGTTAGTGAGGTAATTAGTGAACCAGTTCAGAGTTTGAGGTGAGGTACCTATGTTAGAGAGTTTTGTTAGAAGAAGAGAGTGGGATATAGTATTGAAAGTTTTAGAAACATCAAGAAATAGTGAAGATACGATTTTACCAGTGTCACAGACTCGGTTGACAGTGTCCATGAAGGATATGAGGGCAGTGGTGGTACTATGTCCTGGCCTAAATCCGTGTTGGTTGGGGAGAGGATGTGGTTGTGAGTCAGATGATGAAGAAGTTGAGAATGAATACATTTTTCCAGAATCTTGGAGTTTGGTGATAATATAGCAATGGGGTGGAAGTTCGTGGTGTCCATGTTGGGGCCCCCCTTGTGTAGAGGCAGGATATAAGCTTTTTGTCCAGATGATGGGCATATAGGATTCTTGGATAGAACTGTTGAGAAGTATGCTGATAGTGTAAGCGATTGAGTTGGCTGAGATTTGCAGGTATTTGGCAGGTATATTGTCAGGGGCATTTGTGCATGGTCTGAGTTTTAGAAGCAATTTTTTAATAGTCGAGTTGGGTATAGGTGACAAGAGTAAAGTTGGGAATAGGGGGTGTACTGGTCTTAGCTGTGGAGAGGTTTGTGTTGGACAAGTTGGTCTTGGGAAAGGTGGCGGTTAGATTGTCTGTAGTGTCTTATGAAATAGGAGTTGAAGGTTGCAGCAATTTCAGTGGGTGTTTTATTTGGGTTTGGGCAAGGATTATTACTAGAGCCTGGGTTTTGTAAAAAGTTGAGAGAACTGCAGAATTTCTTTGGGTTTTGCTTGTATTGATTTTGTAATGTAAGGTAGTGCTCTTTTTTTGTTTTGTAGTACTAGGCGCTTAACCTGGTTTTGCAGCTATTTGTATTGAGCGAGGTCAGATGGGTTTTTGTTTTTTTGCCAGATTTTCCATGATTTGTCCCTGCATTTCATGAGATCCTTAGTGGATCTTGTTCGCCAACTGGCATGGTTGGTCTTTACTCTCTTTTGTCTAAGGGGAGCGAGATGGTTTAGTATGCTGAGGAAGGTTGAGTTGAAGAAATTAACTGCCTCATCCAGGGTAAGTGATTTTAGTGCATCCCAGTTGATGCTAAGCAACTTTTGGTTAAAGCTAGATGGACAGAACTGGGATTCATCTCTGGTAACCCTGTACTGATGTTTATTAATTGTTGTGGTACATTCACGTTGTATAAAGGCCGGTAAGGGGTCACTTATACTATTGGAGAGTGTACCAGCGGATGTGATCTTATTAGGGTCAGACACTAAAATCCAGTCTAGGATTGACCCATTAGTGTTAATTTTAATTAGGCCTGGTTATGGTGTCAGCTAGCTGGGTGAACTTGTATAGATTGATATTGCAGTTAGAGTGGTGTGGGGATATGTCTAGCCAGTTGATATTTACGTCTCCCAGTATGACAGTCTCATTTTTTATGTAAGTAGATGCCCAGGCAAGGATTTCCTCAAGAACTGGGATGTTATTGCCTGGGGGAATGTAAATGACTGTCACACAGGTTTTTGCATTTTATTCATTTTAAGGAAAGAGACTAGAAGTTCAGCTGTGGAGAACTGTGGGATGGGTTTTATATATGGGACAATAGTGAAGGACATTGGGTATATTAGAGAGATGCCTCCACCTTTTTTTCGAGGTTTGTCGGCCCCAAGACAGGTGAATCCTGGGGAAGGAATTCTGTGCCCTTAATATAGGGTTTTAGCCATGTTTCAGTTGCAGCAGTAATATTGAGATGTTCATCGTGTTTCACTGTTGCAGTCATTACTCTTAGGTTATCCTGCTGGCAGGCTACTCGCAGTCGGCCAGAATTCCAAAGTCTAGGTCCGGCGTCGGTTGCTGTCGCCTCTTCCTTGATGTCAGTGCGCCAGGGGTATAAAAGATGCAACCGACGCCATATTCTTCAGTCTTTCTTGCCGCGCGGTGCCCGAAGCAAAAGCAGGTCGCAAGTGCCGGTCGGCCGACTCCTGAGATTTTTAAAGTTGAATTTCAGAACCAAAGTCTTCACTAAAGCTAAGTACCCCCATTGGGGAAACTTTTTTCTTGCTCCAGACCGATGTCAGAAAAAGTTAACAATTGTATTTCTTATGGGAAGCAAATACCTCATAAGGATTTTCACTCTTACTGTATTCCTTGCCTAGACCCTGATCACAACGTTGCTAGCTGTCGGTTTTGTGCTAGATTCAACCAATGCACTATCAAGCGTCAGTTCGATTTTGCTTTTCATTACTTTGGCCAAAGATTTAATTATATAATGCCGGCGGAACAGCCGACAGCCGGAGTTTACAAAAAATGCAAGGACAAGGATAGGCATCCGAGGTCCAAAACAGACGACGAAGCCTCTTCTAGGCCAGTTGCCAGTTCGCCTGTTCTCAGTGAGGCGCTTTCACAGCCCCTGGCGCCCGCTACCTCAGAGCCACAGGCCGCTATCGATTCCCATGTGGAGCCGACTGGGCCTCTGGATACTCAAGGTATTGGACACTCGGAAATCAATCCCTCAGATGGGTCCAGAGCCGCTGAGCAGGCATCGGCTTCTGAGGGTGTCTTCAGACCTACTCAACTATATATTAAGCCATCCTCAGCTTCAAAGGCAAAGACTAAAGCAGCATTCTCCTATTCAGACTTCTATGCCTAAAAAACAGATGCTCAAAATGGCCGAAGACCTAATTACTTTGATCAGGGGCTCCCATCCCCCTCCTGATAAGAGGCCTAGGCAAGAGACACAGAGTATGATTCTTCTGGTCAGGTATCTATTTCCTCTGATTCCTCTTCTGAACAGGATTTCTCCATGCTTCTCTATGAGGATTCTGATGCTGAAGAATCCATTCCTTCAGCCTCTCCTCCTGAGGACTATTCCTTTGGGGAAACACTGCATACTATGAGGGAGCATTTCCACTGGGAGAGCCAAGATTATTCTGAGTCTAAGAAAAGGCTCAGAGACTTCCTGCTTTTTCCTCAGCATAGACCCCTTGCCATTCCTCCTGTTTTAGACATTGTAGATGATGTATTTTCAGAGTCCGGACTATCCCCTGAATCTTTACCCCCTGAACCTGCTAAGCCAGACAGATACTACAGGGTCCCGGATTCTCATAAATTCCTATATAAAACCCCGCTGCTGACCCAGAAACTATATCTCAGGGTCCCAAGAGGGTTAAGGTTTCCACTGCAAAAAACCCTGTCCCCTCTGATAGGGATTCTAGGGCTCTAGACAGATGGGGGGAAAAATATACACTTTTGCCACCATGGCTGTAAGGGCTTTAAATTGTCAATTTCATATGCTTAAATATCAGCAATATTTAATGTCACAGCTTAAACAAAAAATGTTGACAAATACTGAATGTTCAGATAACAAGGAATTGCAGGATTTATTGCATGCAACTGAACCAGTGGGAAAGCATACTTTGCAATGTGTTTATGATTCACTGGAGGCCTCTTGCAGGGCAGCTGTTACAGGTTCTGTTATTAGAAGGCATGCTTGGTTAAAAGAACAAAATCTGCCTGATCATGTTAAAGCAAAATTATTAGATGCACCATTACAGCACAATACTTTGTTTGGTACTAAAGCAGAAGAGGTGTTGAAAAAAAATGGAGGATAAAGCAAAATCCATGCAGACAGTCAAGGATTTCTTACAGGTACAGCCACCCAGGTTTAGCAGGAACTGGCCTTCTAAAAATTGGTCCTTTCCAGTCTCAGACAGACCACAAAGAGGCAGGTACAGGCGTCCCAGAGGCAGATCTCAGCCCCAAGGCTCATACAGGCCTAAACAGTGGGGTGCTCCTTCCTCCAAAAGCAGAGAAGACAAATCACAGCCTTACAGGAAACAGTCCCAATGACTTTCCTCTACCAGTTCCAAGCAGTTTCCTTTTGACAGCCCCCTTGGGGGGAAAACTAGCACTTTTTTCATCAAATTGGCAAATGATTACCCAAGACAAATGGGTTCTGAACATAGTGTCCCAAGGCTACAGGTTCCATTTTCACACCCTACCAAGGTCAAAGGGCATGCCAGACCTGCCACACAATCAATGGGCAGAGGCACAAAAACAAATTATAGCCCTCGTGGACATGAGGGCCATTCAGCAAGTACCACAACAAGAGCAGGGGCAAGGATTTTACTCAAGACTTTTTCTAGTACCCAGGAAGGACAAAACCTGGGGACCAGTTCTGGACCTATCTATACTAAATACTTTTCTGGAAGTTCCAAAATTCAAGATGTTGACTCTTCAGCAGCTACTGCCCATGCTGGGCAAGAGGGCTTGGCTAGTAACTTTGGACCTAAAAGAGGCGTACCTGCAAGTCCCAATCAGACCATCTTGCAGAAGATACCTCAGATTCATAGCTGGCTCAATGCATTACCAATTCTCTGCACTGCCTTTTGGCTTATCTACTGCGCCCAGGGTCTTTACAAAATGCCTGGCACCAGTAATTGCGTTTTGCAGACAAAAAGGAATTCAAATTTATCCTTACTTGGATGATTGCCTAATTTAAGCAGAGAACAAAGACACTCTTCTAAAGCATCTGGCATTTGTAAAAAGATTACTAATTGGCCTAGGGTACACAGTAAACGAAAAGAAATCAAAACTAGTGCCCTCTCAAGAGACAATATTCCTGGGCGCAAGCTTAAATACAACTGCCCAAATAGCTTATCTCACGCCAGACAAACAAAGACAACTGACTACTTACTTCAAGAAATTGGCAACAAAAACCCACTTATCTGCAAGGAAAATCCTGCAGGCTTTGTGTTTCATGGCATCCTGCATTCTACTATTTCCATATGCCAGACTGCATATGAGGAAACTACAATGGTATCTGAAAAGTGTTTGGACTCAGCATTGCCACAGTCTGGAGACAGTAATTGCACTCATTCCCTGCCTACAACAGGAGTTTCGATGGTGGGCAGAAGCCTGTCACCGCAACAAGGGTCCTGCCATTCAGTTTACCCACAGCCGGACAGACACTGACAACGGATGCATCAAATTATGCCTGGGGGGCCCATATGGCAGGAAAATGTATTC
Organism: Protopterus annectens; assembly: GCF_019279795.1. Lineage (NCBI taxonomy): Eukaryota > Metazoa > Chordata > Ceratodontiformes > Protopteridae > Protopterus > Protopterus annectens. Next base: position 240,487,398 of record NC_056725.1, on the reverse strand, counting down.
AGGGCACATGGCCTGCAAACCAGATGCATCTTCACATCAATCAAAAAGAGATGCTAGCTGTTCAAAATGCCCTGACAGCTTTCAAGGACCTGCTTCATCCAGGACAATTACTGATAGACAGACAAACACTATGGTCATGTGGTACATAAACAAGCAGGGAGGTATTCATTCCTACCCCCTCTGCAGACAAGCAATGACATTATGGGACACAGCATTGGCCTTTCAAGTTCGCCTGCAAGCATAATTCCTGCCAGGAAAAACAAATACTCTGGCAGACGAACTAAGCAGAAACCTCATGGATCCCCATGAATTGAAACTGGATCCACAAGTCTTCAGGATGATAATAAGGAAATGGGGATGCCCAGACATAGATCTGTTTGCCTCCCTCACAACTGTCAGTTGCAGAGATTTTGCACAAGGATTTACCACAAGCAAGCATGGAAAGTGGACGCCCTGTCATTTAACTGGAAAAATCTAACAGTATATGCTTTTCCCCCACTACCTCTCCTTCCCAGAGTACTCCTAAAGGTCAGACAAGAAGCCAAAAATGATTCTGATTCCACCAGACTGGCCACACCAGCACTAGTACCCAATCCTGAAGAGCTTGTCTTAAGGTCCAGCATGGATATTGCCTCAAACTTCTCACTTGCTGACCCAACAAAACAATCAGATCCTGCACAGCCAATTCAGGACCTTAAATCTGGCAGCATGATGGATAATGTAGCCATTCTGAACACTCCTCTTTCAAAAGCTGTTATGGATGTTATCTTGGAGGCCAGGAGGCCCAGTACAAAAAAGTCTTACGCAGAAAAATGGAAGAGATTCTGTGCTTGGAACCAGGAACAAGGCATTGACACGACTGTACCAAACATTCCTCAGATTTTACAATACATAAGTGGGGGGAACTATTGATAACCGTCTTAATTTTGATGACCATATTAACAACACCATTAAATCGGTTAACAAAAAAATAGGTACTCTCTACAGAATTAAACCCTTTCTTAGCCCAGCAGCCAGAAAAACCGTGGCCCAGACCCACCTGATCTCCACCCTTTTCTATGCCTCTGCTATATATACTAACTTGTCTAAAAATAACATTACCAAACTCTCTACCTGTTACAATAGCATAACTAGATTCATTACTGCTAACCCCTTCAGAACTCACCACTGTCTCAACCTCAAGCAACTAGATTGGTTAGAACTAAATAACCACGTACTCTATCAACAATTACTTATCATTCATAAGTCCCTTTACTACCCTGATGCTACACCTAGCCTTACAAAACTAATTTCACCTTATAAAAACCTAGCCACACTACGCTCTGCTAATAAACTCCTAGTAGCCTTGACTAAATCATACAATAAAGCTGGGGACTCATTATTTTCAAACTCTGTCGGGAAAATCTGGAATCAACTCCCTTATGAAATAACTAACCTAGACTCTACATCCCTTTTCAAAAAACATATCAAAGAACATCTTAAAACCCAGTGGCTATGTCCTTGTGCTGACCCCGACTGAAATTACTTCTTCATTATTCCTAACTTCCCCCCTCTCCCCTGACTGTGCCTCTAAATATCATATTTAATTGTTAACAGTTATATCTTTGATATTGATTCTACCATAACTTTGTTTTTTTTTCCTCCATGTTATCCCATCTTGAGATTTGCTTATCTGCTTTTATTAATCTAACTTTAGTATGTTGCATACCTTGTAATTTTATTGTTATCTGGCTGTTTTTCTCATGTCCTTCATGGATGCATCTGCAGTCATAACAACTGGGTTGTGTCAATAACTGTTTAAAAGATTTCCACTCTTACTGTTTGCCTTGTTTAGGCCCAGACCCCACGACGTAGCAGCCTTCGCCTGTGTGCTTTCATTCAACGACGAACTTACTTAGGCCGGTCGGAGTTTGCTGAACAGTTTTGCTCAGTTTTTACAAGACATTATGCCGCCGGATCTACTACTGAGGTGCCTGCTACTTTACTGACTTATCAGACACCATCCTTCTAGTTCACAAATGCTTACTCTGGAAGATTTAAGAAGATAATTAGGGGAATTCAATCCTCTCCCAGACAGGGCCTCTCAGCCCAGAGAACCTACCTAGAGACCCCCTGAGGCCTGTGTCCTGAGCCTGTGTCCTCTGATGATTCGCAGATATTACAGACCAGCCAGACTTTCCTTTCTCTCCTATAAGACTCTCATGAAGAATGAAGAATTCCAGAATCCATTCCAGAAGAATTCTCCAGTGGGAAACCTTACAGGGGGCCACGCTATGCGAATGGGGAATGGCAGGGAACAGGATTTCTCATTTCTCAGAAAAGAGAAAAAGATTTCTGCACCTACCACAACTACAGCAACCCTAGCCCTCCTCCCTGTCCTCTGTTGTGCTGTTGTATCTGATGATAACTGTCTGCACCAGATTCCTTACCCATTTCCCCCGCTCCAGCCCCTGCAGATAGATTTTAGATTTGACACTCATCTCACTCTATACAAGGCCCCACTTGCAGACCCCTGCAGACCCGAGCTAGGGGCCAGGGGGTAGCGTAGCCCTGACCACAGCAAAAAACCCTATTCCTTCTGAAGGAAGCCAGGTCTTTAGACAGATGGGGGCATAAGTTTACCTTCAGGTACTTTCTGTATTATGCTTATCATTGTTTTCACATGATACAATACCAAGATTGTTTACTTCTTGATCAGTTAATTGGAAGCTTTTCTCCCCAGGCCTCTACTGATAAGCGGATATATGTCCAGTTAGACTAGCCCGGTCAACAAATGTAAAATAAAATAAAATAAAATAAATAAATAATAAATGACTGAGATGCTGTGGAAGCAAAGGATTCTACTCCAGACTATTCCTAGTTCCAAGAAAGGAAAACATCATTGTCCCAAAATTCAAAATGCTGACCCTACAACAACTTCTTCCAAAATGCCTGGCATCAGTAAAAGGGACAACAAAAGCAAGCTGACAACAGATTCTGATACCATCCCAAACACAAAACAGAACAAGCTAACAGCAACATCATGCATAATCTTGGTTCCACATGCCAGACTACATATGAGAAAAACTACATTGGTACCTAAAGAATTTATGGTCCCAACACAGGCACAGCCTAGAAGCAGAAATTCCACTAATCCCATGCCTAAAACAGGAGTTCCTATGGTGGGCTCAAGCATGCCAGTCAAACCCAGGCCTACCCTTTCACAACTATCAAGCAAGCCAAACCATCACAACAGACTCCAGACCTAGGATGGGGGCTCACATGCTGGACAAATGGGATTGTGGTTCAGACCATTTCTCAAAGAGGCCATTTGATGATAAGGAGACACAACACCACAGTCATGTGGTACATCAACAAACAGGGAGGCACTCATTCATATCCAGTTACAGGCAATATTTGGACATCTTCAAGACCATCTTAAAGAAATGCCACAGATAGATCTATAAGGTCTGACAGCATATGCATTCCCACCTTTTCCCTTGATACACAAGGTATTAAAGGCAACACTGGTACCCATTGCTGAGGTGATGCCTTTGATGTTAACTCAGAACAACTACAGCATCATGCATCCAAACTGCATGGAACATCAGCAACAACTCCAGAAGAACTCCCCCAACTTAAAGAATAAATTCCTTTTGAAGCCCTTAGACCTTCAACAAGAAGGACAAGATGCAGGAAAATGGAAAAAAATTTTTTTTGTCATTTGAGAAAGAAAGAAAAAAAGATGAATATAATAGATATATCTAACATTCTGGAGTATTTGGCAGAGCTTCTACATACAGGCCTGTCCTATTCTCATCATCAAGATACATGCATCAGCTATTTCAGCAGAATACAATTTGATCCACCTGTCTTTTCACATCCTCTACTCAGGCAGTTCCTCAGAGGGATCAAGAATGTAAAACCTCCTAGGAAACCACCATTGCCAGCTTGGGATTTGAACTTTGTGCTAGAAAAACTCACACTGCCTCCTTTTGAACCAGCAGCAACAGCAGACCTACAGCATCTATCATGGAAAACTGCTTTCCTACTGGCAATTACCTCAGCAAGGAGGGTTTCTGAGTTACAGGCCCTAATGGCAGTACAACCCTTCCTAATCTTCCACCAAGATAGTGTCCATGAGGACTAATCCTACATTTATGCCTAAGGTGGTGTCCAGAGTGGCTTTCAATCAAACCAGCAATCCACTTGCCTACCTTCTACCCAAATCCACAGAACAGAGGGAAAGAAAATGCTGCATACCTTGATGTACATAGACAGCTACGCTACTACCTGGACAGAACAAAGTAGCCTATGCAACAGGAGGGAAGGAAAAGCTATTTCCAAACAGACAATCTCAATGGATAGGAAATTGCATACATTTCTGTTACTCCTTCCATGGAAAACCAATTCCACAGAACATAAGGCCTCATTCCAGCCACTACCACAGCCTTCTATAATTTACCTCTGTATTCCAGATCCCGAGCAGGGTTTGCCACTGCTGTACTGCAAGGGATCCTAACCACACCATAATCTATTCTTCTTCTTTGGACATGCACAGGCAGTTATGTTTCTACTTGGACAGAACTAAAGCTTTCAGAAAGACTGAGCAACTTCTAGTGTTATATGCTGCAGGATCACAAGGAAAGGCCATCTCAAAACAGACTATTTCTAAATGGATAGGCCATTGCATCCGTTTCTGCTATTCTCAACATGGCAAATCAGTGCCAAAGGGCATTAGGCCTAATTCCACCAGAGCAGCAGCCACTTCAGCAACCTTCCTAAGGGGAGTAGCAACCAAAGAAATCTTAGAGGCTGCAACTTGGAGTTCAGTGCACACCTTTACAAAGCACTACCACTTGCCTCTCTACTTTAAGTCCAGAGCAGTCTTATCCACTGCAGTTCTGCAGGGCCTCATAGCCTCTCCTAATCCTATTTAGCCCAGCCACCCTTCCTCAACTTTGGGATTCAACTCAAGAGTAATGACTGCAACAGTGAAACACGATGAACATAGTACAGTTGTGTACCTACCATAAATGTAGATGTTCGAGTGTATTCACTGTTGCAGTCCAGGTTACCCACCCACCTTCCTCCTTCACTTTGCTGGGACTTATCTGCACTTCTCTATCCTATACAACCTTTTTGGTGTATTTGCTTGTAGATGAAGGAAATGTTATTTTTGTGTATGCATTTCTTATTGATATATTTTTCAGCCTGCCTATTTGGGGCACCTGACATCTAGGCAAGAAAAACTGAAGAAAATGGCGGCGGTTTCATCTTTTATACCCCTGGCGCACTGACGTCAGGGAAGAGGCAACAGCAACTGACTCCGGACCTAGACTTTGGAATTCTGGCCGACTGCGGGTAGCCTGCCAGCAGGGTAACCCAAGTGTAATGACTGCAACAGTGAATACACTCGAACATCTACATTTATGGTAGGTACACAACTGTACTTTTGTTGTGGGCTATCCATGCATGGAAGTCAGGTGTTTTATTTCTGATGCTTTGTAGATTATTTGTAGTGAAGTTTATTGATTTATGGGAGTTGGGGGGGTTGCAGAGGAGAGCAGATGGGACCGGGTTGGGATGTATGTCCCCGCATAGCGATAGGTTTGTTACAGGATATGGGAGAGTAGTGTATTCTAGTTTCCGTTTTACTTTGATTGGATAATTTAGAGATAATTTAGAGAGAAAATGTTATTGTTGTGGAGATGGTGGAGGAATATTTTTACTCTGGTACATAATAATATGCTTGTGTCGTAAAGGCTGACTGAAATTTGTGAGAAGGAAGTGGTGTGTTCAGACTGTATGTGGAGAGAGGATAATGGGCAGTGGGAAAAATAAGTAGAAGAATGATGTAGAGAGGTTAGATGTGGTAGGATATTGAGAGAGAGCGATAAGGTGAGTAGTGATAGTAGAGTTGGACATTGTAGTATGACATGTGGGTGACTAAAGGGGTGAGAATTAGTGTGTAATAGTGAGATGTGGTGGTGGAGAAGAGGTTGTACTGATGGGGTAATGATGAGGTGAGTTAAGATGTTTGGTATGATTGGGTTTGGTTGGAGGTGTGGCTAATGGTGTAATGTGAGGGGAAGTGAAGAGGTCTAGCTAGTGGTGTTAATGAAAGGGGAATTGGAGGGGGATAATTGGGTGGTGGGGTAGAGGAGGAGCTAGAGTAAGTACAAATGTATATACATGGCACTTGGGCTTTCTCTTTAATAACTTCTACCTGTGTAAAATCTTAGAATGTGTAAATGTAACTACTGTATGTGTATAAATGTAAATAGAAGTGTAACTACTCTGTGTTTATCTGGAACTTAGCATAATGCAGTGTAAGCAAATGGAGCTTTTCTCCTTGGGCTCCACTGAAAAATGTATATTACCCAATTGGACTTTCCGGGTGGCCACGGTGGTGTAGTGGTTAGCATTGTCGCCACACAGCTAGAGGTTCTCCGGTTCGATCCTCGGCTGGGGTGCCTTCTGTGTGGAGTCTGCATGTCCTCCCTGTGGTCGTGTGGGTTTCCTCCGGGTGCTTCGGTTTCCTCCCACATCCCAAAGACATGCTGCAGGTGGATTGGACACTCTAAATTGGCCCTAGGTGTGAGTGCGTGTGTACCTTCTGTGGAAGGTTGGGCGCCGGGCTGGCAACTCGACACTGTAAAACTCCACTGCCAATCATGAGCGGACAGGTGATCCACTGTGGCGACCCATAACCGGGAAAAGCCGAAAGAAGAAGAAGAAGAAGACCCAATTGGACTTTCCAATAAATAAATACATTTCCCCATTGTCCTGGCCAAATTTCTCCTTGCCATTATGAATACCACCTCAAGTTTCCCCTGAAAAGAGGCCATAGCCCTAATGGGAGTAACCTTGCCAACAAGGCATGAGTAAAATAAGATTTGTCTTTAACACCTTAATGTTATAGAAAATAATAAAATATTTAAATTCTATAATAGTGGGTTTTAGTGTGCTAATAAAGTGAAAATAGATTGTCCTATAAAGTCAGTTCAGCAATGATTGTCAGTGTCTCACTTTGAGTATCGGGAAAAGTGACAGGTCTGGTTATCTGGTCAGTTTATACATGACTTCTGGGATAAACTGAGTGTGGGAGGGATACTTTTCATTAAGCATTCATGCTGCACCAACAGCATAAATGAAGGGCACTTTCTCATCCAGTTAGAATTGTGTACAGTGGATATAAAAAGTTTACACAACCCTATTAAAATGCCAGGTTTTTGTGATATAAAAAAATGAGACCACAATAAATCATTTCAAAACTTTTCCCACCTTTAATGTGACATATAACCTGTCCAATTCAATTAAAAAATAAACAAATCTGTTGGGAGGAAAAAATATAAAAAATAGAAAACTTAAAATAAGCTGGTTGCATAAGTGTGCACACCCTTAAACTAATACTTTGTTGAAGCATCTTTTGATTTAATTACAGCATTCAGTCTTCTTGGTTAGGAGTCTGAGTATAGCACATCTTGACTTGGCAAATTTTGCCCACTCTTCCTTGCAAAAGCACTCCATATCTGTCAGATTGCAAGGGAATCTTTTGTGTACAGCCCTCTTCAGGTCATCCCACAGATTTTCTATTGGATTTAGGTCTGGGCTTTGGCTGGGTAATTCCAAAACTTTAATTTTCTTCTGGTGAAGCCATTCTTTTGTTGATTTGGAAGTATGCTTGGGGTCATTGTTGTGTTGAAAGGTGAAATTCTTCTTCATCTTCAGCTTTATAGCAGACGCCTGAGAGTTTTGGGCCAAAAGTGCCTGGTATTTGGAACCATTCACAATTCCTTCCAACTTGACTATAGCTCCAGTTCCAGCTGAAGAAACGCAACCCTAAAGCATGATATTGCCACCACCATGCTTCGCCTTGGGGATGTTGTTCTTTTGGTGATGCAAAGTGTTGTTTTTGCTCCAAACATACCTTCTGGAATTGTGGCCAAAAAGTTCAACCTTTGTCTCATCAGACCATAACCCATTTTCCCACATGCTTTTGTGGGACTTTATGTATTGTTTTGCAAATTTTAGCTGGGCCTGGATGTTTTTCTGTGTAAGAGAAGGCTTCAGCCTTGCAACCCTACCCCATAGTCCAGACATGTGAGAGACTACAGTAGATTGTTGTTGCATGTAGTACACAACCTATAGTTGCCAGAAATTCCTGCAGCTCCCTCAGTGTTGCTGTAGGTCTCTTGGCAGCTTGTCTGACCAGTTTTCGTCTTGTCTTTTCATTAGTTTTGGAGGGACATCCAGTTCTTTGCAGCATCACTGTTGTCCCATATTTTCTCCACTTTTTTGATGACTGTATCTACCATGGTATATCCAATGCTGTGGACATTTTTTGTACCCTTCTCCTGACTGATGTCTTTTAACAATGAGATCCCTTTGATACTTTGTAAGCTCGCTGCGAACCTTGGCTTTTGCTGTAGCAGGCAACTGAGTAAATGTCAGGAGAAACCTACTAGGACTGCTGAACTTTATTTGGGGTTAATCAGAGTCTCTTTAATTGATGGCAGGTGTGTACCCACGAAGACTGAATGCTGTAATTAAATCAAAAGGTGCATCAGAAAGTATTAGTTTAAGGGTGTGCACGCTTATGCAATCATCATATTGTACGTTTTTTTTATTTTTTATATTTTTTTATTTTTCAGTTGAATTGTACAAATTGTAGGTCACATTAAAGGTGGAAAAGTTTTGAAATTATTTATTGTGGTGTCATTTTTTTTATATCAGAAAAACCTGACATTTTAACAGGGGTGTGTACACTTTTTATATCCACTATGTGTATGTGTGTGTGCGTGTGTGTATGTATGTATGTGTGTATATATATATATATATATATATATATATATATATATATATATATATATATATATATATATATATATATATATATATATATATATATACCTATATGTATATATACACACAGATGCACATATATACAAGTATACTCACACAAATTGATAATGGGAGTTTTGGTTGTATACATGCATGTGCACGCGTGCACATTTATATGCACGTATGTATATGAATACCACACAGACAATATAAAGTAAAACACAAACAAGCATATAAACATTTGGAACTCCATCTTATATTGTAGAGTGCTACAGACATGCTGTGACACGCATTGTGATGTCCCATTTTGTCAATCATTCAACTAGAATGGTGGCTGGCTACCTTTATAATTGGATGTAAAATTTAAATGTCTAGGCTTCTTAATGAAAAAGTAGAATTGATTTATTGCCACTGTAAGCAGTAAAATTAACGTCCTTGATTAAAGAGAATCCACTTATTCCATTTTCCAATGATTTTTGAATTTTGTGGGTGTTACTGTTAAGGACATGCATTCAGAATCCTTGTCTGTCTCTCGATCCACCCAACCCTACATCATCATCACCCTTTTCCATTTTGATTTATAGTGTTCTGCTTGAATTATGTATATGAGCCTTAACTATTTATCTTTTAAGTGCTAGTTTAAAATTAATCCTTGTTTGTAGATCCTGCATAACCTACGTTCCATAAAGACACTGTATCAATGAGAGCAAATATATCTTCTGTGCCAGAGGCTGCAGCTGAAACAATCCAGCAAATAATCTTTCAGTATTCATTTGAAATTATATTAACTAGGGAGAACACACAGCACACTGAGTGAATTTTTGCTTGTAGGTGTCTTAGATTGTATGTAACAAGATCAAAGGCTATCAGAAAAGTTTTTCAGCTGTTTCTGTTTTATTCAGCCACGAATTTGAGCTCAGAGTGATCAAAGACAACTTTTTCAATGTGATTTAGAGATTGCACTAAGTTTTGATATGAACACAATACACACTTAGACTCTGTCTAAAGTTTATTTGGTCAGGGCCATAGCTTCCTGTCATTTTTTTTATTTTTTATTTTTGATAAGAATGCATTCCTGGATGGTAATTGTGCAGTGCCCATGTGGATATGCCTTAATATTTCTGAGCTGCTATAAGCTGGCAGGATGTTATTACTTGATCTAGATAATCTGTTTGTGCCACTAGTATCTGGGGCATTCTTTCATAAGAATGCACCCAAGAGGATAGCTTGAAGCTGATTGAGAGAGAACTACTATCCCAGATAAAAAAACTTAAATCTAAACTGGTGGTTTCATCATCATCACTATTCCTTCCTCATCCCTCAGCCTAGATCAGGTTGGCCTTGCTAGTTTTAAGGAGTTGATTCTTCTGTTTCCTGTTTATTGTTGAGTAGTGTACCTACCTTGTGTGGGCATAGGATATATCTGAAGATGATGATGAAAATAATGCTGGACTTTCATTTAAGTATGCGATTTTTACTTTATCATTCAGGATTCTATGTAAGAATTTTCCATTGAACCCTTTGTGTCCATTAGTCTCAGAATGTGGATCTCCTGGGGTACCAAATCAATTTCTCTCAGCCCTGCAAGTACCATTTATTGTGGTTGATGGATAACAGCAGTGTTCTTTTAGCATTCATTTATCACTTCCCCCTTCCGTGGACAAGGTTAGCCCTGGAGTAATGGAGTACAAAGACAGTTCAGAGTGTTAGTGAGAATTTTTCTATCTGTCACCTAACCCAGCAAATGCCGCAAATTAAAAGCAGAAGCACTACAGAATAGTTTTAACTGTGAAGTAGTTAATGCATGTTATCTTGCTGAAATTTAGAAAGTAGAAATACTGCTAGTGTTAGCTCATTTGAAAATGAATCGGAGAAGAAAATGAGAAATATGTCATCTAGGTATGAGCAAAGGTAGTTCATACGCTGTATGTCTGTGCTTAAGCGTTAATTGCCATAATGGTACAAATCTGTCAGGGAAGAGAACACAAGCTTTTCTGACAACTAAGTGTTTCATAGCAAGCATTTGAAAATGCAAAGGGAGAGGCATGGAAAAGCATCAGAGATATCCTGTCCCCCACAGCTTTATTAGTAGGCACAAAATGAGGATAAGTTCCTTGAAAATAGTAGTAGGAGCAAGATAAGGATAAGATCCTTGAAACGTGTGAGAAGATCAGCATAATATATGGTATTAAAAGGCAAATGCAGTGTGTTCATTGATGAAGCAAAATAGAGCTTGGCAAAACAGAAGTAGAATCTTATGTTTATTAGTACCTGCAGTTTGGGCAACATGTAGACTTCACTGGTGGTATTGTTTGAAAAATGCTGCCTTATTGTGGCAGCAATGCCAGCATAGTTCACCAGGAAAAATGATTGGATGTAAACATGCCAGGATACATGAATGGAATAGGATATGTCTAGCCCCCTGTGTAAGAGAAAAACTAAATTGATAGAATAATATGTAACAAGAGAAGAAGCATTGTGTTTAATATAGAGACCACAAATTATATTGCATTCCACCGGGTGCTTGTACAGAGAATACCTCTTGCTAAGGAAGTATAAAATAAAAAAATAATCAGAAGTACCTTTAGAATATCAGGAAAGTGTGCTGTGCTGGACTTTATTTTATATGGTTATAGTAAAGTTTGTCTAAAGAAAGGAATATAATTCTTTGTCTTGCAAGGAGTAGGCTTCTGTTAATCATCATCAACATCTTTTTTCCCATTTTCTACATGAGGTTTGGGGTATCATGTTAACTGTCACCACCTCTCTCGATTCAGTGCCACACTCCTGCCTTCTTTGACACTCATGCTTAACTGTCTCAGATTTTCCATCACTGAGTCCATCCACCTCTTTGCCGGACACCCTAGTTTCCTCTTAGCTTCTTCTTGTTTGTCCAAAATCATCTTCACCAGATTGTTGTCTGTTTTTCTGCACATATGCCAGAACCACTCTAATCTGTTCCCATTGATCTTTCCTGTAGTTAAGAGTTACTTTGGCTTCTGCTCTTATGTCCTCATTTCTTTGTCTATGCCACAGTGTGCATCCTACCACCATTTTAGGCACTTCATTTCCATCACCTTTAGCTTCCCCATCTGCTTGCCTTTACTGCCCAGGTTTCTGTACCATACAGCCATACTGGTTATACCACTATTTTGTACACCTACTTTTCAGCTTCTTTCGCATTCTTCTTCCATACACTATCCCTGACACTCTGTGCAAGCTGGCTGAAACCCCTCTGATTCTAGCTTTGACCTCTTCATTTGGACTTTCCATCAACTCAACCATCCCTCCCTGATACTTGAAGCTATTAACCTGTTTCACTATCTTTTTTTCTTTCTCAATGCTCAGCTTCTTCTGATTTCCTCAATTTGCTGCCATTACCGTTACTATTTTGTCTGTACTTAGGTTCATCTCGTGTGCCTTCAGTTTTGCATTCCATTCACTTATCCTTTGCTAAAGTTCTGGCTCAGAGTCTGCCTATAATGCCACATCATCTACATACAGCAGCTTTGCTGATCTGTTGCCTCCGACCTGTTTGTTAGTGTAGTCCATCACAAGTATGAACATCAGTGGGCTCAAAGCTGAACCCTGGTGCACACCCACTGCCACTGGTAACCCCTCTGAGAGACTGAACACTGTTTGTATCTGATTCATTGGGTCCTTGCACATAGCCTGTACTAATTCTACCAATGTTTCTGGAACATTGATCCACCGCAGTACTGCCCAAATCAGCTTTCTTGGGTCCTTGTCATATGCTTTCTCTTAGTGTAGGAATGTCCGGTTGGACTCTTTCCTCATCTCTAGCTTCTTCTAAATTGTCTGTCTCACTACAAACATCGGGGCAATTGTACTGGACCCTGATCTAAATCTGAACCGCTCATCTCCCATCTTACTTTCTACTACTCTGCATATCCATTTATCAGTCACCTTCTCCAGAACTTTCTTGCAGTGTGACCAGAGTTTGATACCTCTGTACTTCCCACAGTTGTGGATATCCCCTTTGATCTTGTACACTGGCCATAAGTATGCATATTCTCCAGTCATCTGGGATGCGCCTTTCTCTCCAGACTGCTATGAGTATCCTCAGGAGCCATATCTTCCTTATTTCACCCAGCATCTTTATCATGTCTACTGTGAACTCATTTGAGCCTGCTGCTTTCCCTGACTTCCATTTTCCTTAGTGCTTTTCTTGCTTCTTCCAGGGTGAGCTCCTCTAATTCTCTCATCGTAAGGCTGTCTGGGCAGTACAGCTTAGTTGGGGTTTTCTTGATTCAGAAGTTGCTGGCGTACTCCTTTCATCTGCCGTTGATGTCATATGGACTGGTGAGCAGGTTGTTGCTGACATCACTAATGAAGGGGTGTCTGACTGTCTTCTTTATCTTTCTATTTTTGCCTTTTAACCTGATAGTTTTTTGTGCCACGTACTGAGTCTCTTTCCAGAAGCTGATAATGCCTCTGATGCCCTGTTCTTTGCTACTGCAACTCCTTTCCTAGCTTCTTTGTTAGCCAACCAGTATTCCTTCCAAGCCTGGTCCGTCTTTTCTCCCACTTTTTCCTGCCTTCCTTCTTTCTTTTGATGATTTCCTGGACTTTTGCATTCCAGCTTTCCCTAAATTCCTAATTTCCATACTGGCACGACCTCACACATGCTATTTTGAGGTGCTGCCATTCTTCAACTCCACCTATTTCCTCCTCCTTTTGGGGGTGCTAGAGCTCTGAGTAATTCCTTGAACTGTTGTGCTTTCTCTCCAGTCAACTTCCAGGTCTTCAGCCTGGTTTGACTTTAGAGCCTTCTCTGACCACTGCTTGCAGCCGATTGTGTCAACCAGTAGTTTATGCTGTGTACCGACTTTTTCACTGGGGATGACTTTGCATTCACCGATTCCATTCCATTGCCTTTTCTTTAATATGAGGATCATACCCCTCAACCTCTTAGAGCAAGAAATCTGGACAAAGCATAAGTAAAAGTTTGTCAAAGGCCCCAAAGTAGGGACAGTTTTTAAATATTGCACGTAGAAAGTTGATAGAATAACAGGTTTTATATTAGCATGAGTGTTCTGAAGGGTAAGAAGTCTGATACTCAAATGTCCGTCATTTTCTAATGTCAATCTTTAACGATTTGCCAGAAAACCACAATTCTATGAAAAAAGGACCAAAACTATGAGGCAAAAATCTAGACATATAGTTGAGAGGTATACAATATCTATCTGAGTTGCATGTTTGTCACTCTTGTATGCAATCTTTTGACTCTCTCTCTTTCTGAACCATGTGTTGGCTACTCTCAAGCCATTTGTCAGACAGTCTAGAATGATCTGTCCGTCTTTATTCCTGTTGCCCCACCCATGTGGACCCAGGCAGTCCTCTTATTCTATTTCATCTGTCCTGAAATGTTCATTCAAAGGGAGAAGGAAATTGAGTAGGGAAGGAATAAGAAGTTCAGATCCAAAGCTCTGGCAGAAGGTGCTGAGGTCATGTCCAACACCCTAAAAGCTGAACTGGATGAAAATGAGACCGCACAGATTTAGTGTTATGATAAGTATAGAAATCTCATTTTTCTGTCATAATAGAGAAAATAGAAGGTAGAGAGACGACTGCATTTATTTTATGAAAGTATAGGTAAACAACTGGACTGGTATTCCATGGCAAGATTTGTTAATTGAGCTGGCATATTGTGTAGATGCTCATTTTATGAAAGTATAGGTAAACAACTGGGCTGGTATTCCATGGCAAGACTTGTTAATTGAGCTGGCATATTGTGTAGATGCTCAGTATCTAGCCAGGAGAAAGAATTTTATTAGGAAAGATGCAGGCATACTAGAAAAAAGACTTTCTTCTGCCAAAGTTGTGGCATAAAGGAAAAGTATGGAGGCACCAGTGTGTTTTTGGAAAATGATTATTTGCCAGGCAGAAGAGAAGCAAGTTTTATACCAGCACTCAGGGAATGTCAAGAGACATTTGTGAGACTGGAACTTCTGCGTACAATACGTTTTCCTGGAGGATCAAATACATTTTTGTATGTTGTAGTTGAGCCAACAAAAGGTGAGCCAGCAAGAAGGGGATTGTTTTCATTCCTGTAACAATAATAAAGCCTATAAAGAGACTTTGCCAGTGAAATCTTTTCTATTCATCCAAAGTAAATGATTTGAGTGGCAGAAAAAAGCAGAGGAGTTGACTTGAATCGGGAGTACCATAGACTTCAGACAGAGAATGGTGTTGGGAGATGGAAAGGATCCAGGGAGATGACCAACAACATTGTAAAATTAGTGAATAAATGAGAGATAGTAAAACATCAAGTCCCATTATTTATAAAAGTAGAAGCGAAATATGGCTATGCAAGAAGAACTGACCGAAGAGAGACTGGAATTTTGTTGACTTTGTTAAACTGGTGGGTTAATAGTAAAGCATATACCCCACTTAGTCATTAATATTTATTTCATCATTGAATAGATTTAAGAACTGACTAAGTAAAGCAGATTTGTTTTTATAAATGTTTGTAAAAATATTTTATGATGTAAATTATGTGTTACATAATAAAGCAGTTTTGCGTAGTGTGAGGTCTGGGATATTTTAATTGTGAGGTGGGGTATTCTTATCATTGTCCCCTGTATATCTTAAACACAGGGAGATACTGTTTTAGTTGTAAGGTATTCAGGCTTTATTTACCACTCCACAAAGGCGGTGCCTCTACGGACCCTGGTAATTACCGCCCCATAAGCTTAACAAGTCTAGTCTGCAAAGCTATGGAGAGGATCATAATGGAGCTCATAAACAAAGATATAGGGGACTTGCAGACATTGGACCCGACCCAGTTTGGCTTCGTCAAGGGCAGATCATGCCTTTTGAACTTGGTCGACTTCTTCGAAACAGTCACCAAGGCCATTGATGAGGGAAAGGCAGTCCATACAGCCTACCTTGACCTTGCAAAGGCTTTTGACACAATACCCCACTCGGGTATTGTAGAAAAACTTACTAGCTTAAATGTAAACCCATATGTCACAAGATGGGTTGCAAACTGGCTTAAGGACAGAACCCACAGGGTTAGAGTTGCTGGCGCTATGTCAGACTCCAAGCCGGTCACAAGTGGTGTCCCACAGGGCTCGGTCCTTGGCCCCCTATTGTTAGGCATCTACTTCTCAGAAGTACAGGCCAACATGGGAGGACTTTGGCTGACAAAGTTTGCAGACGACTGCAAACTGGGCGCCATAGTGGAAAGTGCATCAGACACGGATATCCTTCAGAAGGGACTCACGGAAACAGATAGCTGGTGCCAGAGCCATGGCCTGAAGTTAAACGCCAAAAAATGTATAGTCATACCCTTCGGGAAAAACAAGGTAACCCCAAGCTACCGTATAGGTGGCAATCCACTAAGCACAGAAGAGGTTATCAGGGACCTGGGGACCCAGGTTGACAGTGGCCTTTCTTTTGACACTCACATTGCTAAAGTGGTTAGAAAGACCTTCTACATTGCCCACCTGATCATGAAGGGATTCACATCCAGATCTAGTGAGGTCATTGTTCCCCTGTACTCTTCACTTATCAGACCAATGATCGAGTACAGTGCCCCATGCGGGATGTATCTCACCCGACATCTGCAGCAGTTGGAGAGACCCCAAAAGTTCCTCACCAAAAGGATAAAGGGACTCCAAAATCTGTCCTATGCTGCCAGATTGAAGAAACTCCAGCTCTATTCAGTCGCATACCGTCTGCTCAGAGGTGACATGTGCCTGACATACAAGGCCATGTCCAACCCGGAATTAATGGACATGCTCCACCTCAAAAAATCCAAATCCACCAAAACCACTAGAGCAAGCGACTTAAACTTTAGCACGGATATAAATAGGACGTGCTGGAGGGATAGATTTATCACTCAGAGACTCCCTATGCTGTGGAATAAAATCCCGGTCCATGTGAGGCAGAGCACCTCGCTGGCTCTGTTCAAGAGAAATCTTGACCTGTGGATGGGAGAGCGTAGGTTTACCCCGGGAATCATCTCTGTGTCACTGCTGGACAGAGGCACAACAAACTAATGGGTACAGTATTTTTTCATATAAGGGGTGGCGTAAGCCACAAAACTTTGGGCTAGGCTTATAAATGCCTTAGGGCAGATAGCCTAGTATAAACCTATGAACCTAAGTAATAAGATAAGAAAGGTAAGACAGAAACAAGTTCCAGTTAATATGATGTGATCTTGGGCTTCTGAGTTGGGGATGTGAAAGTGTATTGATTTCCATTATATGTAGAATTTAAAGTAATAATCTCCCCAGTTTTTACAGAGGTGGATATCTGGATTAATGTCTTTAGTTTAAACTGTAGACTATTTTTTAAGCAAGAAGACTTGAAAATGAGATAAAAATGATAAAAGGCATGGAAAAACATAGTTCTTTATTGTATTTGCCAAGTCTAGCCATTTCTATTAGCAAAGGCTTTCACTGGAGAACAAGAAGTCTACAGATGCAAGCAGTTAATCATTGGAGAGCTGTGAACTGTGTGTGCAGAGTGAAAGTTACAGATTCTTTCATGCTGTTTTTCTTTTTCTCATTACTGTTTTGAAGAAGTCTGCAGGTGTATACATTTAGGCATGAGAGGCTTGAACACTGCCAGCTGAGTGAATTCAACAAGAAGCAACACACTTATTTAAAGGTACATTAACAAGCAGTTCATTGAAAAATAAGTGAAGTTTGAAACTAGGAACAAGTTGTACATGTAGCTGCTTCCCCAGCAGCCTTAGAACTTTTAATTCATTTAATATAACAATTAACAGTTTTGTTTATTCAAATGTAGTCAGTGTAATTTTTCTTGGTGCTAATAGTTACTGTTTAATGAAAGCATACTAGCAGAAGGAAAGAGGTAAGGAAAGAAATATTTAGAAATTAGTTTAAATGGGAACACAGGTTGTAACACTAACATTAGTATGGGTAACATTAATTTTTGATTAGGTAGTGCCTGTGAGTGTAGCTGTTGATTTGGGGCATCTGCTCCTGTATAAAGAGAAAAACTTAATTTTATGAAAATGTACATAGTTTTGTGTGATTACTCAGTGAATGGGGTTCTGATTTTTTGGAGTGTTTTCATTGAAGCAAAAGATCTGGAAAATGTGACAAGTTCAGCTGGAGATTAGAAGCAACTGGATAGATCATCAGCTGCCAGACAATAATTGCATATAAACTAACAGTTTGAAAATATACATTTAAAACAACTGCCATATATAATAGGTAGGAGTAATTGTTTTCTCTAATAATGGATACTCTGTCCATATTCTTATGGAATGTAAATGGCCTCACTGGTATAGATAAAAAGTAAAATTATATTAACAACTATAGGATATGAATAACAAAGTTGCCGAAGACACATTTTGATAGAAATGAGTGTGTGAATTTGACAAATAAGATTTCAGAGCACAGACACAGCAGAATATCAAGGACAAAGAAATGGGGGGGGGGTGTAATACTGACCATTAGAGGTGCTGCAATAATGATAGAAAAATGGTAGATTTGTGGTAGCAAAAAGAAATTAGCAGAGGAGGAGGATTACACTGATTATACATTTCTATTTCACCAAAAGCTGCTGTTGTTAAGTCGTCTATCTCGCCTTCATTCTTGCTGGATGGGTTCGGAGCGGAACCTCGGCTCCGACTCGGCCACTCTAAAAGCTCGAGAGCTAGTTCCACCGGCTCGAGGCTCCCCTATATCCCACAATGCTAGGCGGTAACTCCTCAGATCTCGTTTGCCGCTATAGCGATCGAGGTGCGTTTCATCCGGCTCGTCAGGTCAGTTTAAAAAAAACTAGTTTATATCTTAGTTAAACTCCCCTTTAAGTTAGTTTTCTTCATAGTTTTATTAAATAAGTAGTTCCCTTCCTTTTCCAGTCAAAATTTTCCCTTTTTTTTCCCGAAACTCACTTGAGTTCTTCCCTTGGGCCTTAGGCCCAGTCCCTCCCTTCCTACTAGTTGGAGTGATTGTGTTTGTAGGGATTTATTTTCTAAATTACTTGTAATTTAATTTAATTTAATTGAAGTTTAATTTAATTTAAATTTCTAATAAGTGTAATCGGTGTGTGTGTGTGATTGTGTGGTTACATTTTTTTCTACCTTAGACATGTCTAAGGATTCAAAGGTCTCAGGCTTTAAGAAGTGTGACTCGTGCTGTCAGAAGATGTCTCTGACAGACGGTCACACTTCTTGTGTGTACTGCCTGGGACATTTGCACCTGCAGGACTCATGTGCTGTTTGCCATGGCTTCAACCCTAGAGTCCTGCAGGAGCGTAAAAATAAGCTCATTCTAAGGGGCTTATTGAAGCCTGAGGGTCCCCCGACTCAGTCTTCGGGGAAACCCTCGAAGCCTACCAGACCATCGGCTCCGGTATCTGAGTCGTCTTCTGGGGCTTCGAAGGCTGTTCGAACATCGGCTCCAGCCGGAGCCGATGATTCTCAAACTCATGTCCCTGCTATTTCCTCGGCTCCGGCCGGAGCCGAGGCAGACACAGGTGAGTCGGCTCCGATCAGATTGTCAGAACCGACCTCCAGAAAAAGGTCCCGGTCACCATCTATCGGCTCCGTTCATTCGGCTCCAGCATCTCCATTGCTGTCTGAACGGAGCCATAGATCTCACTCCTCTAGGTCGTCGAGACTTTCAGATCATGACCTTCAGAGGGTAGTGAGTCGACTTCTTAAGTCCGAGGCACTGGCCCAGATGCTTCAAAGCCCGACTCAACAGTCGATGGCTAATCCCATCACTCAGAATATTCCTCCTCCAACTCCTTTGAGTTCAGAGCCGGGGCGGCTCGGACCCGAGACTGTGGCTGCGTCGGAACCGATTCTGTTGTCTTCGGTACCGACGTCTGCTCCGATTTCTTCCTTGGAGGAATCTCGGCGCCGGATTTCCCTCATCGGCTCCGAGGGGGCGAGTGGCATCGGACCCTTGTCCAACCCCGCTCTCCCTCTCGGTGCTTCGGCGCTGGTGAGTTCGGCTCCGACATCGGCCTCGGAGTCATCACTGTCGGTGCTGGGGGAGGTTTTCAGCTTTTCGGAGCGGAGACCTCTGGCTCTGCCTGACAGGGGTGCCTTCGAGGTCATGAGGAGCGTGTTAGAACCTGGTTCGACACCACAGTTGGCTCCATCTGCCCCTCCCTCCACGGTGCCTCCAGTGATTTCTGCTCACTCCCTCTTCCCGGATCGCAGAGAGCCAGCTCCTCAAGTATCCCCAGTGGGGATCTCCTCCTCTTCCGAGGCCTCTCCTGACCCGGTAGGAGAGCCTCCTAGGAAGAGGCAGTGCAAGAGGAAGCACATCGACTCCCCTGAGTCTGTCACCTCTGACACCGATTTAGAGGATTCTGAAGGGTCCCCTCGTTCCCCTTGCGGACATCCTCGAGATCCTAAAACAGAGGGGGAATTGGCCAGCCCTCAACCCTTCAGAGGATGAATCGGTGTATCTTGAGGCATTTGGCTCTTGCCCTTCCACCTCCTGGGTGTCCCCTCCTTTTGACCCCCTTATGCAGGTGGTGGCAAATAAGGCCTGGATGGCTCCTGACTCTGTGGACCCCACCCCCAGGAGACCTTCAAAGTTTATCACTGCCCCCAAGGACAAAGAGTTTTTGACCAAAGGCGTCTCTGTGGATGCTATGGTGGTGGCTGCAGCCAGCAAGAAGGAGCTAGCTGATCCTTCAGTGCCTGTCCATCCTCCTAACAAGGAGTCTAGGACTATGGACAGGTATGGGAAGCGGATGTTCTCGTCCGTGACCTTTTCTATGCGCTCGCTGAACTACCTGTGTCATTTCACTCGTCTCCAGAGAGATTTGATCAAGGAAGCGAGTGAAATGTTAAAGGATCCAACAGCTGCGGGTTTTCAGGATAGGATGAACTCTCAGCTGGCTACCCTCAACTCAATAGTTCACTCCTCCATGCGCCTCCTTTCGTATGCGGTGGATGGAGCGAGTAGAGCGGCAGGTACAGGTGTGGCCTTACGTCGGCACGCCTGGATGCGGCTATGTAATTTTGTGGACCCTTTCAAGGCGTCCTTCACTAACTCCCCATTTGATGGATCATCCCTCTTTGGTCCTCAAGTGAAGGAAACCCTGACTAGGTGCGAGACTGAAGGCAAGACTCTCTCTGCCGTGGGAGTCCATTTTTCTACTCCTTCTAGGCCTTACCCCAAAGGCCAGAAGGGCGGAAAGATGTGGTTCCGCAAACAATCTCAAGGAGCTTTGCCTGACTCACAGAGTCGGTTCCCCTCTAGAGGCAGAGGGGGGAACAATAATGGTAGACGCCGCCCTAGAGGCAGAGGGGGCCCGCAGAATCAGGGCAGTCGAGAGACCTTCTCCGACAAGCCCTTTCAGCATCCCTGAGGTGTTGCCCGACTGTCCAGCTTCGGAGGCAGTCGGGGGAAGATTATCTCTGTACCCAGAAGCCTGGCAATCCCTAACTCAAGACAAGTGGGTACAGTCTATCATTCCCGAAGGCTATACAATCCCATTCTTTCACATTCCAAAGCAATCAAAAAAAATCCCTTCCAGACGTTCCACCCAGTCAAAGGGAGCAAGCAGCACTAGAAATATCAAAGCTGCTTGCAAAAAGAGCCATTCAACCAGTTCCAGCAGACCAACAAGGGTCCGGAATCTACTCCAAATTCTTTTTGGTTCCAAAGAAAACAGGGGACTGGAGACCCATTTTGGATCTCAGCAACTTGAACAAGTCTGTCAAGAAAAATTTCGGATGGTCACGCTGCAGTCCATTCTACCCCTTTTGGGGCGGGACAACTGGATGTGCTCTGTAGATCTCCAGGATGTGTACTACCACATCAAAATGAGCCGACGCTCCAGGAGATTCCTCCGCTTCAGGCTGGGAACCAGTCATTTCCAATTCACGGCCTTGCCCTTTGGACTCACTACAGCCCCCCGAGTGTTTACCAAATTCATGGCAGTGGTCGCCTCTCATCTGAGACGTCAAGGATTCCAAGTGTTTCCGTATTTAGATGACTGGCTCCTTACAGCACCCACCAGGCATCTCCTACTTCTTGCCAGAGACTATACCTTTCACACATGTCAAACATTAGGCATTTCAGTAAATTACAAAAAGTCTGTCTTGTCGCCTTGTCGTGTTATTACCTTCATAGGCGCAAATCTAGACACACTCAGCATGTCAGCCAGACTCACAGAGCAGAGAATAGCAGACATACACAGACAAGTCTCTCTTGTCTTGTAAAGCAACAAAATCAAAGTCAGACTGGCCCTGAAGGTCTTAGGGATAATGGCGGCTGCTATCCCTCTTCTTCCTTTAGCCAGATTCCACATGAGAATCTTACAATGGATGCTATTCACACAATGGTCGTACCAACAACTTCCAATGTCCCATTCCATTACGATAACACAATCGTGCAGGAATCATCTTTCTTGGTGGATCACATCCCCCCAGCTCTTCCTAGGAAGACCCTTTGTTCCTCCCCCTCCGGTTGCTACACTGACAACGGATGCCTCCCTGATCGGGTGGGGGGGGCATTACCAGGGCAGGACGGTTCAGGGCATATGGCAACCTTTCGAACGCCACTTGCACATAAATGTCCTAGAGATGAGAGCAATGCTTCTAGCGTTGCAAGCCCTACAAGACTCTCTTCCCAAAGGAACTATAGCAATTCAGACAGACAATATGTCTGTAGTGTGGTACATCAACAAACAAGGTGGAACCAGATCCTACCCCTATGTCGAGAGGCACTCAGACTGTGGCAATGGGCGATTTCTTCTCAGCAATTTCTGTTAGCAATGCACATTCCCGGGAAGTCCAATGTGATTGCGGACAAATTGAGCAGAGCTATTCTCATGCCTCACTAGTGGTCTCTGAAGAATTCAGTGTTGGACAAAGTCTTTCGAAAGTGGGGCCGACTTTGCTGCGACCTTTTCGCTACTCCCCAAAACAGCAAGTGCGACGATTATTTCACCCTCTTTCCCCAACCAGGCCATCCCAGCAGAGACGCTCTAGTCCACAATTGGCCCCGGGGACTTCTGTATGCTTTTCCTCCCTTTCCACTGATATCTCAACTAATACAGAAAGCCATCGCTCAGAAAGCTTCCATGATCCTCATTGCCCCTTACTGGCCTCGACAGGTTTGGTTCCCATTTCTTCACTGTTATCTGTTGGAGCAACCCTGGCATCTGGACCCAGTTCCAGACCTCTTGACCCATCAGTCGGGTCAGTTGCACCGCTCCCTCCCTTCTCTGAACCTCACAGCATGGTTTCTCCAATTCCAACTCTAGCCAGGCTTCCTCTAATATCTCACTCAGTTCGAGATATTTTAATAGCCTCTCATAAATCTTCCACTCGGAAGATTTATCATAGTAAGTGGAAATGTTTTTCCTATTGGGCGCATTCAAAGGATATAGATCCTTTCACTGCTTCCATTCAATCAGTTCTAGATTTTCTAGCCGAACTTTTCCACTCAGGTTCGTCTCCTTCTACCATCAAGGTTCAATTGGCAGCTATATCTAACTTTCATGTTGGAGTCTCAGAGTCCTCCATTATGTCTCACAAACTCTGCAAAGCCTTTTTAAAGGGAGTTTTTCTCCTCAAACCACCTATCAGGGATCCTCCTCCTCTATGGGATCTCAACTTGGTTCTGACGTCCTTGATTCTTCCCCCCTTTGAACCTGCGGCTTCATGCTCAATGAAATTGCTATCTTGGAAAACACTCTTTTTGGTAGCTATTACTTCAGCCAGAAGAGTCTCTGAACTTCATGCTCTGTGTAGTCGATCCCCTTATCTTTTGTTTCATAAGGATAGGGTGTCCTTACGTACCAACCCGTCCTTTTTGCCTAAGGTAGCTTCACTGGCAAATTTGAATCAAACCATTGATCTTCCTGTGTTCTTTCCTAACTATTCGAACAGATCGGAACAAAAATTACATTGGTTAGACGTTCATCGCCAACTTAGGTACTATTTAGACAGGACCAAACAATTTAGGAAGTCTGATCAACTGTTTGTTTCCTATGCAGAAGGCAGAATGGGTCTTCCAGATGTCCTTCAAGAATGCAACTGCAGTCATAACATATGGGTTGTCCTGCCTCAGGCAGCCCTCGGTCGGCCGGATTCTAAAGTCTGGGTCCGGCGTTGGCCGGTGTCGCCTCCTCTCCGACGTCAGAACGGCTGGAGTATAAAGGCATCGGCCGGCGCCATCTTCTTCAGTCTTTCTTGCCGCGCGGTGCCCGAAGCAGAAGCAGTTCGCAAGTGCCGGTCGGTCAGCTCCTGTGTTTTCAGTACCGAAGTCATCTAAAAGCAAAGTACCCCATTGGGGAACATTTTTTCTTGCCTCAGCTGATGTCAGAACAAATTGAGAAAGTTGATAATTGTTTGTCTTGTGGTAAACAAATACCTCATAAGGACTTCCATTCTTACTGCCTTCCTTGCCTGGGCCCAGACCACGACGTCTCGGCCTGTGCTTGCTTTAATAAGCGCACTCTCAGGCGCCGGGCAGAATTTGCCAAAGACTTTTTCGGTGAATCTTTCGCGTATATCATGCCGTCGGATCAACCGACAACTCAATCTACCAAAAAACGAAAGGACCGGGACCGACATCCTAGGCCCGCGTCCACCACCGATGCAACTCCTAAACCCTCCGCTAGTGCTTCGGTCCCTTCGGAAGCGGTAATTCAACCGCTCCAGGCCGACGACACAGCGTTAACACGTCCTTCGTTCTCGGAGACCTCTCCGGTGCCGGTTGTTGATTTTCCTCCGGAAACCGAAGTTCTGGATCTACCTGACACCATTCCTGTAGACAAGGTTACTCCTGCACGTGGGGCTGCAAGGCCTCCTGTATCCATGTCCATCAAGGCCTTTGCACGTGCTAAGGCCACCAGCCAGGCCAAGGCCCATACTAAACCTGTTGCTCAGGCCCCTTCTTCTGATAAACAGATCATGTCTCTTGCTGCAGATCTTATTTCTCTTATCAGGGGGTCTCAGCCTCACCCAGACAGAGGTTCTCAGCCACCTGCAGAGAAAAGGCCCAGAACTGAGCAGGCTGACAACCTCTCTTCAGATGAAGCCTCTGGGGATTCTGAGCATTCAGATACCCAAGAAGAATCCTTCCAGGCCTATGAGGACTCTGATGCTGAGGAATCAATTCCCTCTGCCTCCCCTCCAGAGGATTTCTCGTTTGGCGAAGTCCTGCACTCTGAGGGAACATTTTAAATGGCAGGGTCAGGAATTCTCTGATTCCAGGAAAAGGCTACGTACCTTCCTCAAGCTTCCCCAGCACAGACCTTTAGCTATTCCTCCAGTTATGGATGTTTTGGATGATGTTTTCTCTGACTCCATTGCTAACCCTGATACTCTTCCCCCCTGCTCCTGTCAAGCCAGACAGATATTATACGGTCCCTGACACTCACAAACATCTCTTTAAGGCCCACTCTGTGGATCTAGAAACTATTTCACAGGGCCCCAAGGGAGTGGCTACTTCCACTGCCAAGAATCCACTGCCAGCGGATAGGGAAGCTAGGTCCCTGGAGAGATGGGGTAAAAAAGTTTATACCTCTACCACCCTAGCCATGAGGTCACTCAACTGCTTTTTTCATATGTTTCAGTACCAGGATTTTGTACTGGATGATTTACAGTAAAAGCTAGCCTCCCCTGAGCCTTTTGATAGAAAAGCATTGCAGGATCACATACATAACACTCAGCAGGTTAAGAATCATTTTCTTCAGTGTGGTTATGATGCATTGGAGGCTTCATGTAGGGCAGCTATGACTGGGGCTGTGATACGTAGACATGCTTGGTTAAAAGATCAGCCATTGCCAGACCATGTTAAAGTAAAGTTACTTGATGCACCTCTGGAAAAACAGAAGCTTTTTGGTGCTAATGCATAAGATGTGTTGAAATCCATTGAGGAAAAAGCTAAGTCAGTACAGACAGTCAAGGATTTCTTACAGGTTCAGCCACCCAGATTCAGCAGAAACTGTCCTTCAAAGAATTGGTCCTTCCCAGACTCTGACAAGTTTCAAAGGGGAAAAAACAGGCGTGCCCGAGGTAGAGGACAACACCGAGGATCCTACAGGGGCCGCCAATGGCAACCTCCAAATCAGAGAAGTGGCGCAGGCAGCCCAGCTGCACCACAAGGACAATCACAATGACTTGACTTTCATACTGCCTACAAAGGCTCAGAGAGAAGCACCTTTGGGCGGAAAATTATCCTTATTCTCAAAAAACTGGCATATCTTAACCAAGGACAACTGGATTCTGGATTTAATAGACAAGGGTTACAGATTCTACTTCCATACTTTACCAATAAGACAAGGCATGCCAAACCTGCCACATCATCAAAGGGCAGAGGCACTCACTCAAGTTTCAAAGCTGTTAAGTATAAAAGCAATAGAAAGGGTTCCTCCTCAGGAACAAGGCCAGGGATTTTATTCAAGACTGTTCCTTGTTCCAAGAAAAGAAAACAAATGGAGGCCTATACTGGACTTGTCTACTCTAAATACTTTTCTCATTGTGCCAAAGTTCAAAATGCTGACGTTGCAGCAACTCCTTCCCATGCTGGGCAAGGGGTCTTGGCTGGTCACTCTGGACCTCAAGGAGGCATGCCTGCATGTCCCAATCAGACAAAGCTGCAGAAGATACCTCAGATTTCTTGCAGGGACAGAGCATTATCAATTCTCAGCATTGCCGTTTGGCTTATCTACTGCGCCCAGAGTGTTCACGAAATGCCTGGCATCAGTAGTGGCACACTGCAGACTCCAGGGGATTCAAATATACCCCTACCTGGACGACTGCCTCATACAAGCAGACAACAAACAAACCTTAATAGCAAACTTGGACTATGTCATCCAACTACTGCAGGCCTTGGGATATACAGTCAACATACAGAAATCAAGACTACTGCCATCCCAACAGATTATTTTCCTAGGAGCCAAACTGGACACACAAAGTCAAATGGCCTACCTCACAGAGGAAAAACAACAGCAGTTACCAGAGTACTTCAAAGGCCTAACCAAGCTCTCCCAGCTGACTGCACGGAAAATCCTGCAGGCCCTGGGGTTCATGGCATCTTGCATTCTTCTGATACCTTTGGCAAGACTTCATATGAGAAAGCTGCAATGATATTTAAAAAGCTTATGGTCCCAACATAGCCAAAGCCTAGAGGACGTAATCCCACTCATTCCATGTCTGCAAAAAGAATTTTTGTGGTGGGCTCAAGCAAGTCAGTTAAACAAAGGCATGTCTTTCAACAGACCTCAAGCAGGTCAAATGATTACAACAGACGCCTCAGATCATGGATGGGGGGCGCACATGGAGGACAGATGCATTCAAGGTCTATGGACACCAAGGGAAAGACACCTGCACATAAACCAAAAAGAGATGTTGGCAGTGATACATGCAATCGAGACTTTCAAAAAATCACTACAACAAGGGCATTTGCTAATAAGGACAGACAACACCACTGTCATGTGGTATATAAACAAGCAGGGAGGCACTCATTCTTATCCCCTCTGCAGACGAACAATGATTCTTTGGGAAAAATCCCTGAGTCTGAAGATACATTTGCAATCCCAGTTTGTGCCAGGCAAGGACAATGTACTGGCGGACAAGCTGAGCAGAAATTTCTTGGATCCACACGAATGGATGCTGCATCCTCACATTTTCTCACAAATAACAAAAACATGGGGAAGACCGGACGTAGATTTCTTTGCTTCTCACATGAATCATCACCTGGAAAAGTTCTGCACAAGGACCCACCATCCTCTAGCCTGGAAAACGGATGCTCTCTCCTTCAGCTGGAATTCCCTAAAAGTTTATGCATTCCCTCCTCTACCTCTGCTGACCAAGGTGATACTGAAGATCAAAGCAGAACAACCAACAGGCATTTTGATAGCTCCAGACTGGCCAAGGCAACACTGGTACCCATTGCTGTTGAGCATAACTCGTACTAAACCGTGGCCTCTGCCCCTATGGCCCCTGCTTCTAACACAACACAATTACATGACTGTCCATCAAAACCTGAAAACATTGCATCTGACAGCCTGGAGGTTACCATGACTCCTTCCGCTACCTCTCTTTCCAAAAAAGTTCAAGAGATCTTACTGGAAGCACACAGACCTTCCACCAGAAAAACCTATTCAGCCAAGTGGAAGAGATTCAGCATCTGGAATGCCAACAGGGGTCAGGATACAACATTACTGAGTATACCTCAGATATTGGAATACTTGGCAGAAATGTTTCATACTGGACTCTCATATTCTTCTATAAAGATTCACGCCTCAGCAATCTCAGCAAAATACAATTGTGATCCACCAGTGTTTTCACATCCTTTGCTAAGACAGTTCCTAAGGGGGATAAAGAATATCAAACCTCCCAGAAAACAGCCAGTACCTGCATGGGACCTCAATTTCGTTTTGGAAAAATTAACTCTTCCTCCTTTCGAGCCAGCAGCAACTTCAGAAATGCAATTTCTATCATGGAAAACGTTTTTTCTATTGGCAGTCACATCTGCAAGAAGAGTCTCGGAGATACAGGCACTCATGGCAGTACCTCCCTTCCTCATTTTTCATCAGGACAGAGTTTCTCTAAGAACCAATCCTACATTCATACCAAAAGTAATTTCCAGGGTGTCTCTAAATCAAGCTATTCACCTGCCTACTTTCTTCCCCAATCCGCAAAACAGGGGGGAAAAACTGCTGCATACTCTGGACATACACAGGCAACTACGCTACTACTTGGACAGAACTAAGGCCACCAGAAAGTCTGACCAACTGTTTGTAGCCTATGCTGCTGGAGTACAAGGAAAAGCAATCTCCAAGCAAACAATTTCAAAATGGATTGGACACTGCATCAGATTCTGCTATTCTTTCCATGGAAAAGGCGTGCCAGCCAATATTAGGCCACATTCCACCAGAGCTGTAGCCACATCCACAGCTTTCCTAAGAGGAGTGGCTACAAAGGACATTCTAGAGGCTGCTACATGGAGCTCCATGCATACATTTACCAAGCACTACAACCTGCCCTTATACTCCAGATCCCGAGCAGGCTTTGCTTCGGCAGTCCTGCAGGGCATTTTAGCTACACCATCCCTTTCTTAGTTCCATCCGCCCCCAGCTTGGCTATGGTATTCAACCCATATGTTATGACTGCAGTTGCATTCTTGAAGGACATAGTACAGTTTTGTACCTACCATAAATGTAGATGTCCGATAGATATGCAACTGCAGTCGGATTTTCCCACCCTCCTACCCCTCTGCAACTTCTTTATGGGTCCACTACCCCTTTTCCTATTAGCTGGGGGTATCTCCTATGGTGTGTCTGTTTATTACTGTTGTGCATGTATGGAATTGTTTATCCATTCACCAAATTTAGCATTCCTAGAAGGGCTCCTGGCATCTGGGGCAAGAAACACTGAAGAAGATGGAGCGGGCCGATGCCTTTATACTCCAGCCATTCTGACGTCGGAGAGGAGGCGACACCGGACCCAGACTTTGGAATCTGGCCGACCGAGGGCTGCCTGAGGCAGGACAACCCATATGTTATGACTGCAGTTGCATATCTATCGGACATCTACATTTATGGTAGGTACAAAACTGTACTTTTCTAAGGTATCTCTTTCTAGATGGCTTACTTCATTGATTACCTTTGTGTATGAGATCAGACATCAACAGTTGCCAACCAAACCCAGGGCTCATTCAACTAGAGCTTTAGCTACATCTATAGCTTTCCAAGACAGACTGCCTATTGATTCGATTTGTGCTGCAGCTACTTGGGCTTCTCCCCATACCTTCATTTCTCATTATAAGTTGGACTTAGCCCCTAGAGACCGAGCCAACTTCGGCTCCACTGTACCCAAGAGTCTGTTCCGATAGGCCACCCGGGACAAGGTGCTAGGGACGCGGTCCCATCCAGCAAGAATGAAGGCGAGATAGACAACTTAACATTTAGAAGTTATGTACCTACCATAACGTTCCATGTTAGTTGTCTTCTTCTCGCCTTCTTTCTTGCGTCCCACCCTCCTTCCCCCTAGCCTGGACAGACCTAGAGGAGTTTGTTTTGTGACCTTTATCCTTTCTACCACATCTATATATGTATATATATATATATTTCCTCAGTCAGGTTTAGGGCACCCTTTTAGTCAGCCTATAGAGGTGGGTTATTCCTTTTCTCCTATATTATGGAATTTTCCTAGCTGGGCCTAGCTTACAAACGAGATCTGAGGAGTTACCGCCTAGCATTGTGGGATATAGGGGAGCCTCGAGCCAGTGGAACTAGCTCTCGAGCTTTTAGAGTGGCCGAGTCGGAGCCGAGGTTCGGCTCCGAACCCATCCAGCAAGAAAGAAGGTGAGAAGAAGACAACTAACATGGAACGTTATGGTAAGTACATAACTTCTAATTATGGAGCTTCATAAAAATTTTGTGAGAAATAAGTTTTCTTTAGGGAATATTATTTATGGCTCATACTGGAACCTAATTTGCATTAGTGATGATGTATCAAGGTGATCTAAATGGAAAAATATAACAAGAGAGAGAAGATTTCTGAAGAAATGTTATTTTGTTTGGTATGAAAGTTGTGATTTCAATGGTAGGAACATAGAATTTATGTATTATGTCCCAGTGTACAGCAACTGGACTAGAGCTGATAGAAATTATGTTTCACAGGAGCATTTGTGTTTAATTGAAAGCTCCGGTAATCATCCTATAACTATTTCATATCATACAACAATAGAAACTAAGACACAGGTACAGGGTAATCAAATAAAGCTTGATCACTGGCATGTTCCTACTTGTATATTAAAGAGAGAGGAATTTTGGGATTAGGAAGTGAAAATTATGTGACCATTGGCTGGTTTCCTGCAGCCTTTTGCAAATGGACCATTACTGCCCTCACCAGGTATGCCTGCTTCCAGTCCTTATACACAGTATCACTCTGCATACACTGCAGGATGTCCCACAATTCGTGCAATGGCTTCATGCAGTCCTACATCACACTGAACATCTCTGGCTTGGCGTGGTTAGTGGCCATCTGTGCTTGTATCACTGACATGCACATACATGAAAAAATGCCAAGCATAGCACGCAGGGCAAGGAATGTCTTAAATACTTAGTGTCATGTATGCACATCTTGGAGGGAGTATAACCATCTAAATCGGTCTGTGGTAGTGCTGACTGTGTATCAGGATGGGACTGATACTGATGAAGTGACTTTTGTCTTACACTTGGGATATCAGAGGTCCATTCTGGACATCTGCAGTGACTTCATCTTTGGGTTTTGTGGGTCTTCTCTCCATTGTTTGCAATTCTAACAGTGATAGTGTGTCTTCAGGCTGTGCCATGCACATGGTGAAGTCAACATCAGCCTCCTGACACCTGCTTGATATCAGACATGAGCCAAACAGTTGTACTGGATCCCCCTCCCAGTGGAACCTGTGAAAGCATGCCAATAACGTATCCACAGCAGTGCTGGTACATACTTGTGACTCCCATGGCCATGTGGCACATGGACTGCTACTTGCCAATACTATACATATACCATAGGCAGATATGTAACTTGAGTGTAGCTTGTCTTTGTTGGGAGAGAGAGAGAGAGAGACGGGGTGAGAGCAGCACTACAGAAATTGCTCAGTTTCTGCCTTCTCTTAAACCTCAATCCTGAACATTATCCTGCATGTATTATTCCCACAAATTCCATTTATTTCTATGTAATTTGCTCCTTCCCTTTTCTAAATATTCCACCACAAGTTCTTTCATCTCCTTAACAATTGTTCAGTACTTAAATTATAGTTGGTTTAAATTCTGGTTTCCATTTTCTAGTAACTGCATTTTTGGCAACCATTAGCATTAAACTTAGTATGGCCTTATTGTATCAATTCAGATCCTGCATTTCAGCTAAAAAAAAAAATGCCCTGAATATTGAGGCTAAAGAGTCTGCAACGGCCCCCGTGTGTGAACATTCATACATACCATCCACTCCATATGCAGTATCTCTGAGGAATGTACCCACAAAATCTACACCTGCCCCCTCAGTTACGCAAAAGGACTACTAAAGCAGAATGTCATCTGTATAACGCACAGCACAGACTTCCCACTAAACACAGTAAATCATGCATGCACAGTCATTGTACCTAGTCAGTACTGAAGGTTTGTAATAACAAAATGCCTTATGAAGCTGACCCATAAAGTAATGGATTGCACCATGGAAACCCTGGATACATTGTAGCAGTTCTGCATAAAAACAAGCACATAACTCATAGGACCTTACAAGGAGTTTGTAACAGGATTATGCCTGGAGAAAAATTTAGACAGTACAACTAGGTTAAAAGCATTAAGGGTTATTACTGCACTTTCTTTGTTCACACCGGTTTTAACAGTTTGAGAAGGTCTTCTCTGCAATCTGAGAAGGTCCTCTCTGGCTGGCTGATGTGTGACAGGATGTGGATGGATTATTGAAATCCCAGCAAATATGGAAAAATACATCATCTTAGCAAACTTCTTCTTTCATCTTGTATTGTAACTGAATATCAAATTATAATTTTGGCATTCAGGTATTGGTGAAGGGTAAGATACCACAAATAGGGAAATCGGTGGCTATCAGCCTAGAGTGAGAAGAGTAAATAGCAGGAGCGTCTTGCACCTGTTGGGTTTCACTAGTGTCTGGTAGACAGTCTACGTAAATTTTCTGTCATATATGACTTTTTTAGAACTCTTGAAATTCAAGGTAATTCTGGTTTAAAATAAACAGCTGTGAAAATATCTTTAATAAATGTCAGAACTCTCAACAGTAAAACAGTTGACTTAGAATCTCTTCTTATCCTTGAGGGATGTCGGTATGTGTAGCATTAATGAAATCTGCTTTAAAGATCTAAAATGCACATCAAAATTCCATGATGCACTTCCTGGTTTTGTTGTAGATGTCATAGGGCATGAAGCAGAATGTCAGTATTTGTAATAGAACACTAAAAAGCCAAAAGCCAGAAAAACAACAGTGGGCCAGAAATTGCTTTTGAGACAATTATCTCTGGTGATATTCAGTACAATTTTGAAGGAATCTACTGGGAATTTTCAGTGTCCCTACAACAGAATTTCCTCACTAAACTCCAGGATGTAAAGATTGATGAAAATGCAGTTCCTGTGGGGGAGGGGGTTGTAGCTACCTTTCCTAAGCACTACCTGTTCAGTTTCAAGTAAGTGGACCCAAATATTAATTGCTTTGTAGTAATCAAAACAACTTAGGACAGATATTACAGAATGCATCTAGGGATGGCAATACCTTAAATACGTCAGTCCTTAGATCTTTCTGCTTGGTATACTCTGTATCTTGATGTCATCATCTTTAAATGAAAACTCTGCCTTAGAACTCAAAAAAATGTTTCTTCATTGTATCTTTGTTTTCTGAGCTATTTTAATGTCTTGGAATCACTTCAGGTGTGTCTTTTTTACAATTTTAATGTGTCCCACAAAATGGAAGATGATGGGGCTGACCTTGGTAATTTGATCTTCCTTGCTTTCATTCCTTCTCCCCAGAATACATTTCAAGGCCTCCTTATGTAAGTTATGCTAGATGTAAGGAAGTGGTGTTTTCTCATGCCATTAAGCTAAAGTGGCATGAGTGTGAAGCACTGTCATCTAACACACCTTCTGTAACAGGGCTACTTCTGTTTTGCTGACTGAGCCTCATTTATGCGTCTGTCAGAGCTTGTACCATGTTATTAGTAGCTGTTGGCTACTTTCAGCAAAAGAAAGTAGGTAAATAGCAGGCTTTTGTAAAGGGGTTCTTTTGTAGTTCTCAAGGAATTGACAGACCTTCCACCATACACTCATCCTGAGGTATGAAAACTCTCAATTGAGTAAATGATCCTTGCTGTATAATCTACAGGTGACAACTATTAGTGTTAAGGACACCAAAGTAAGTCAGTCTGCTACTTCCCAAAGCCTTCAGTGGAAAGTTTTTCTCTCTCTTATGAATGATGCAGAATTAAAATGTGCTTTACCAATTCCTTAATTCTGTCAGGTTCACTCCCCCTTTTTTATGTATTGTATTTATTTATACTTCAAAAAGTGAATAAACCTTTGGCAGCTCACAGCAGGAAGTCACTTATATAAACGAGGCTGGTTTACAGAATATATATTTTCAATAAAAAATACTTGAGCGGTTTCACAAATATAGCATTTGCTTTCTCAGACCTTTCTTGTTATTACATTTATTTGTACTTTGTTAACTAAGAAAGTGAACTGCTCCCAGGATTCTTTTCAGTTAGGACCTGGGCTACTTTGGTAAAGATAATAACAAGTGATAAATGCACTTAGCAATACAAAAAAAAAAATCACTGCCATAAAGGTATTGACAAAGATTGCATGTACAACACTTAGCCAAGCTGTGGCAGTTAATAACGTAAACATTAAACGTGTAGTAGAATGTTTACATTAATAATGCTTACTGTACTATGTTAATTTTATTGCAAGTAACAAATTGTATGCGCCCATATTGCACAACTAACAATGTTTGTGTCTTGTTTGTGTCTTTCGGCTTTTCCCGGTTAGGAGTCGCCATAGCGGAACTCCGTTCCGCTAATGATTGGCAGTAGAGTTTTACGTGCTGGCATGCCGGACCTAACGCACAACCTTCAACGAAGGAACGCCAGTTCACGCATGTCGCCACACAGCAGACGCTCTAACTGAAAATCGAACGGGCAACGTCTGACTGTGAGGTGACAACGCTACCGCAGCACCACCACCGCAGTCATTGCACAACTAACAATGTAAGATGTTAATGTCTAAATGAGTAGGAAACAGCAAGTGAATGTTTATGGCTTCAAAAATTAAAAGGGCGGGGGATAATTTTATTTGCATCACTTTTATTGCCCTAAGATAGTATAAAAACAGTAAACCTGCAAATTTTGGAATGGAACAACCACTGCAGTTGAGCTTAATAACTAGTCTGGTGGGACATGTAGAAAGTAGTAAAAAGGAGGTTGATTACAATGATGACAATTATATACTACACAGATGAAAGCACACTCCCCATCTGTGTATGTCTGTATGTATGTGCATCTATATATATGTGTGTGTTGCATATATATACACACAGACAGATGCGCACACACACACACACACACACACACATATATATATATATATATATATGTATATATATATATATATATATGCACTTCCATATGTCAGTGCATGTGTGACTACTTACAAATGTATCTATTCCATATTTCTCTCTAGATGCAGTCACACTGTACTGCATCCCACATATTGTATTATACATGCTACACAGATATGTTTTATACACACACACGCTCAGATATCTACATATGTATACACACATTCACAAGTGTATATGTGTATATATATATATATGTATACACACGCATATGTATGTGTGTATATAGATTAGATATAGATGTAACACATATGTATGTGTGTATATAGATTAGATATAGATGTAACACATATGTATGTGTGTATATAGATTTTATATATATATATATATATATATATGTATATATATATAAATAAATATATATATATATATATATATATATATACATATGCGCACACACACACACGTATATATACACACATATGTATGTATGTGTGTGTGTGTGTGTGTGTATATGTATATATATATATATATATACATATATATATAAGGGCCTATACATACCTAGCCATAACAATTCCCTGGCTATTTAGCAGGGCTTGACTGATTGACCTGGGAATTTTTCTTTTCTCCCATCCAAACGGCCAAGGTTCCTCTTTTGCCATACTGTATTTAAGGACGCCTGAGAGATCATGTGACAGAGCATAGCTGAGCTTTTATATGGGTAGCTGAGGCTGAAATTTATGGACAGATTCTTTTCTTTCTGATTTCTGAGTCTGTTGCTGTAGTCTTGACATAGAGGTAAATGGGTGTTGCATTCTATAATGGGTCTAATGAGGGATGAGTACAGTGGGACAATGACCTCCTTTTTGCTGGATGAAAAGCCCTTCGTGATGAGGTATATATATATATATATATATATATATATATACATACACACGTACACAGGGATTATTCCTGTCTATACATATAGACATCATTACCTCTCAACCTCTTAGAGCAAGAAATCTGAACAAAGTCACAAGTAATGGGGGGACAAGGGCCCAAAAATAGGGACACTTTTTAAATATTGATCTTAAAAACTTAGAAAGTTGGTAGAAAAACAGGTTTAGATTTAGCATAATTTTTCTGAAGGATATTTATTTATTTTTATTTTGTTAACCGGGATGGTCCGACTGGACGAGGTCCGTTTACAGCGGAGGCCCAGGGAGAAAAACTCCACATAAATTCATAAACACAAATGGTAACAATACTAATATTATATATAGTGTTAAAAAATAGTTATACAAGTAGTATTTAGTGAGAAAAGAAAACAGAAAAGGCAATTCAAATCAGCAATATTTACATATGTACAATCTACTTGTTATAAAAAATAACAGACAGAGATTACAACAAGTCCATATTTGTTGAGGGATACCATTTGTACAAAGTATGCTTACTGAAGGCATATACTAAGAGAGAAAAAGTATAGGTAACAGGTTTTGGGATTATGTGACACATGGATAGAGCCAAGAACTTATAGGGTGGGCCTTCAGGGAGTTTTTGAATTGTGTGGTATTAGATGCAGAAGTCACAGACGGAGGGAGATTATTCCAGGCTTTTGCTATACATTGTGAAAATAGAGCTTTGCCTGCTGTATAGTTAGCTGATGAGATGGACAGAAGTGATTTGTTGACAGAGTGGGGTGGATGATTTGGTGTGTAGATAGTCAGCAATTGCCTAAGAGAAGGAGTTTTGTTGGGTTGTTTCAGGTTGTTGTAAGCTATGACAAGTTGATAATAGACTAGTAGCTGTGGGAGCTCAAGCCAGTGACGTAGTTTGAGGTGTACAGTGATGGGTTTGAAATAAGGAATTAGTAGCAAACTTGGGAATTTTGTTGTAACAAGAGTCAGTTTGTCTAGGTCAGATTTCCTAATATAAGTGAGAATTGGGGCTGCATACATTAGTGTGGAAAGAAGGTGAGTTTTTAAGCTAGGGTGACCTTAGCCTGATCTGATAGACCGTGCTTGTCTGTATAGGGAACCCATTTTTTATGTACCTTTTTGTAGTTTGAGGGATATGGATCTCAAAATGGAGGCTATCTATTTCAACACCAAGGAGCTTGGTATGGGGGAGGAGGGTGAAATGACAGTACAATTACTGGAGGTGATAAGAGAAGGAAAATGGAGAGGTTTTTGCTTTTTTGGAGTGAAAAGAAGTATAGTTTTGTTTAGTTAGGATTTAGGATGAGTTGAATATTAGTGATCCACCTTTCTACTGAGTAAAAGGATTCTTGGGCCAGGTGGTGTAGGGTGGAAAGAGATGGGGCTGAGCAGATTAGGGTGCAATCATCTGCATACTGTATTAATGAGGCCTACAGGGTGGATGTATGTAGGTTACTGGTGAAGATAGAAAAGAGCAGTAGACCCAGTATGGATCCTTGAGGTACATCAACGGTAGTTGGGAGTAAAGGGGATAGAACTCCTTGCCACTGGACAGCTTGTTGTCGGTCTGATAAATAGTTTTCAAACCAAGCAATAGTGTTAGGGGGTAAAGGCTAACAAAGTTAGATAATCTATTAGGATAAGGTGAGAAACCACATCAAATGCTTTGGAGAGGTCCAGGAATATGGAAGAAACAAATTTGTTGTTATTTCTATGTTGGTTAACCATGTTTGTGAAGGAGAGAAGGGCAGTGGTTGTGCTCTTGTGTGGGCGGAAACCATGCTGTGTAGGGGAGAGGAGATTGTTTGTATTTAGGAAATGCATGACTTGAGAGTGTATGCATTTCTCCAGTATCTTTGACAAAGGGGACAGAATGGCAATGGGGCAGTAGTTTGAGAAATCATAGGAGTTTCCACATTTATGAAGTGGAATAATGTAGGAGATATTCCACAATTTAGGGATATAGGATTCCTGTATAGAGTGGTTAATAAGGATTGAGACTGGGAAGGATATGGGGTCGGCAGCCATTTTTAGGAAATTTGCTGATAAACCATCTGCTGCAAGAGTAGTAGGTTTAAGCTTTAAGAGTTTTTTTATCGTAGAGGTTGGGACAGGTGAGAAAGTAAAGGGAGATGAGTTGTTAGGAGCTGTTGGCATTGATGAGTAGCTATTTTTGGATAGTTGAGTAGATAGAGATTTAATGGCTTCAGTAAAGTGATGGTTGAATTTGGAGGTTATATCGCTATCTGTATTTGTGGAGGTTGAGGTGGGAACTGGTGTGGTGGTTTTACCAGGTTTTAGTAGGGTGTTAATTGCCTACCAGAACTTTTGAGGATTGTTGGAGTGTTTGTTTTGGATATTTAGATAGTAGTTCTGTTTATGAAGCTTTGTTTGTTGTTTGACCTGATTCCTAAGTTATTGGTAGTTTTGTTTGGAAAGTCTTGTGTTGTCTTTCTTCCAGGTTTTCCATGCATTATCTCTGCATTGTAATAGGGCTCTAGTGGACTTAATAAGCCATGGAGCAAGGTGAAGTTTAGATCTAATTGTTCTTATGGGGGCTATTAAATCAAGGATCTTATTAAGAGTACTATTGAAATAGTCTACTGCTTGGTCCAAGTGGAGGATGCATAGTGTTTCCCAGTTAAATTTTGTTAACATAGAGTTGAGATCTAGAGGGTTAACATTGCAATAATTTCTGACATGTCTATAGACTGTAGGTTTGGGTATGTTAATACGCTTGCCTAGAAGGAAAGTTGGCAGGTGGTCGCTAAGTCCATCCGGCAGACAATCTGTTTGGTAGTTTTGTTCTGGGTAGTTTACCAATGTCCAATCTAGTTTAGATTCCTTTTGGGACGTTTTATCTACTCTAGTAGGTTCTTGAATGAGTTGAGAGAATTCGTACAGGTTGATGTAGTTAGTGGGTTTTTAGAATTGCAGGCTAGCCAATCAATGTTTAGGTCTCCTAGTAGAATAGTGTCTTGTGGGAAGTTGTCGTTTACCCATTGAAGAATTTCCTCAATTATTGGAGAGTTATTACCTGGAGGGATGTACACACAAAGAATATCGATACTATTTTTTCTTGTTAAGGAGTAGCATATAAACTATGATCTCAGCAGTATTAAATTTTGGTAGAAGAGTTAGAAGAGGTTGTAAGGTAAGTGTATTTTTATAGACAATTGCAACACCCCCTCCCTTCTTTCCTATCCTGGCTAGGCTTAGGATATTATATCCTGGAGGGAGAATGTCCTTGTTCTGTGTGCTGGGTTTTTGCCAGGTCTCTGTTATGGTTAGAATGTCAGGGGAGTTATGAGTTATGAATGCATGTAAGTGAGGGAGTTTGTTTGATATACTGCTTGAGTTAAGGTTAATGATAAGTAGATCTGTTGTGTGATGACTGGTCCTGGATTTGGGTGAATATTTCCAGAGGTGAGGAGGTATTTCTTTAATAATAGATAATCTGATTGTTTGTAAAATGTCTATGTGGAGTTTACATGATAATATTCTAGTGTATGATAGTACTTATAGTGTTTAAGTAATGCTATGTTATTAAATATGGAGGGGGCTATTGGGAGTGTTATGTGGGTTTTCATAAGTGTGAAGGTATGTGTTGTATGGTAGATGGTGTTGGGGTAGTGGTATGTATGTGTGTGAGGATGCAGTGTAGGTTAGGTTTGTGAGGGTTAATAGGAGAGGTGTAAGTAAGAAAAGTATGGTGCGTGTCGTGTTGTTTTTTGGGGGAAAGTGGTGTTAATTGGCTGAGAGGTAAGCAGGGGTGGTATTTGGGAAGATAGCAGTTGATTGGCTGTAGGGTGTGGTCAGGTGATTTTGGGAAGAATAAAGGTAGAGGTAGTGGGGCGGTGGGGTGGTGGGGCAGGGTATGGGGAGCAGAGTGAGCCGAGTGTAGAGAGGTGAACAGAGTGGGGCTAAACCACACCACAATGATAGAGCCAAAAGATGAATAATTTAAAACTATTCTGCTTTCTTTACAACTTGTTGGAGGGAACACTTATTTTATAGAGTAGCTGATGTAAGTTTAGTGTTCTAACCCCAAATTTAATGGATACAGGTGGTTTTCACTCGGTGATTACTAAAATCCAGCTGTGGTAATAGGTTAATGAGTAGGTACTAGGCTATCTGCCCGAAGACATTTATAAGCCTAGCTGGAATGTGTTGGCTTTTACCGCCCCCTTAGATTAGTTCCCTGTGCCTTTATCCAGCAGAGCCATTGACGTGATCCCCAGGGTAAACTTGTTTCCCATCCACTCGTCAAGGTTTCTCTTGAAGAGGGTTAGCGAGGAGCTCTGCCTAATGTAGATTGGAATCCTGTTCCAGAGCATAGGTAGTCTCTGGAACAGGAATCTATCCCTCCAGCACGTCCTATTTATTGTTGTGGTGAGGTTTAGATCCATAGAGCGTGTGGCTCGAGGGGATATGGTTTTCTTTAGGTGGAGCATGTCCATCTATTCCGGGTTGGACATGGCCTTGTATGTCAGGCAGAGATCACCTCTGAGTAGGCATATGCAACTGAGTACAGCTGGAGTTTCTTCAGTCAAGCTGCATAGGGCATCTGTTTGAGGCCAGTGATCCTCTTGGTGAGGTACTTCTGTTGTCTTTCCAGCTGTTGCAGGTGTCTTTTAAGTTACATCCCAAATGGGGCTTTGTACTCTATGATGGGTCTGATGAGTGATGCATAGAGGAGCACAAAGACCTCTTTTAATCTGGATGCAAACCCTTTTGTGATTAGGTGGGCCACATGGAATGATTTTCTAACTACTTTGGCAATGTGATTATCAAAGGAGAGGGTACTATCTACTTGTGTCCCCAGATCCCTTATTACGTCTTCCATATTTAGGGGGCTACCACCTATGTGGTAGTTTGTGGGTACTTTGTTTTTTCCAAAGGGGATGACTGTGCACTTTTTTGAGGCCATGGATGTTTTTCATGTTTCACTGTTGCAGTTATCACATTTGGGTTATCTGCTTGCAGTAGCCCTCAGTCAGCCTAATTATCAAAGTCTTGGGTCCTGCGTCGGTTGCGGTCTCATCTTCCATGACATCAGGTAGTCAGGGGTATAAAGCATGCAGCCGACACCATTACATCAGTCTTTCTTGCCATGTGGTGCCCAAAGCAGAAGCAGTTCGGAAGTGCTGGTCGGCCAACTCCTGAAATTTTTGTTTTCGAGTTTCAGATCCAAAGTCTTCAACTAAGCTAAGTACCCCATTGGGGATCCTTTTTCTTGCTCTAAACTGATGTCAGTAGAAGTTAACAATTGTATTTCTTGCGGAAAGCAAATACCTCATAAAGATTTTCATTCTTACTGCATTCCTTCGCTAGGCCCAGACCACAACGTACCTTGCTGTCAGTTTTGTGCCTTATTCAAACTTCATACTATTCGTCGTTGGTTCATTTATGCATCTAAATATTTTATTACTCTGTTCAATTATCCAGAAATGGCTTCGGTAAGCCACCCAACTATAGACATTCTGAAAAAAAACACAAAGATAAAGACAGAAACAGACTTCTTGGGTCCAAAGCTGCCGACGACGCTTCTAAGCTAGTCCCCAGTTCGCCGGTACTCAGTGAGGTGCTTTTGCAGCCCCTGATACCCACTACTTCAGATTCGCAGGCTTCTAATGAGACCCATTCAGAGTCCGGTATGCCGCAAGTTGCTTCTTTGACTGTGAAATTTGTGGGAAATGGTGGATGATCTGTTGCAAGCTACAATTTGAATTGCAGTTTTGCCCGTTGTTAGTTGCACGTGGATGATCTCTGAAGCATCATGCTGTGCCACTTACCTGGAGGTGTGGGTATCCTTGATGAATATGGATACACCCCCCCCACCTTTTGTATTTCAGTCTGGGTTTTGTAGCTGAAATGTATGGTATAAGTTGTAGCCTGCTAGTGCTGGGGTGCTCTTTGGAGCCTTAAACCAGGTTTCTGTTACTGCACACATATATCGAT
The DNA here is from genome assembly GCF_019279795.1 of Protopterus annectens. NCBI lineage: Eukaryota > Metazoa > Chordata > Ceratodontiformes > Protopteridae > Protopterus > Protopterus annectens. Next base: position 240,445,626 of record NC_056725.1, on the reverse strand, counting down.
TTTCTCCATACTAAGGAGTGTCTCAAGTGCGTGCATTTTGAGGTTTAGAATTCTGACATTGAGTAGCATTACCCTCAATTTTTTGTTACTTGTGGTATTTATGGTGGTGAGTTTGTCTTTTGATCCTTGCCTAAAAAAGGCACTATGGGGGTGGCAAGAGCCTTGGCCAGTATTCGAAAGCCTAAAGGTGACAGGTGCAAGCCGTCTCTAGTGAAGCAGTGTGGCTTGCCGAGCATGTCATCCCAGGCTGACAGACACTGAATGCTATTTGAATGACACCAGAAGCCTAGCCAATTGTTGATTGATAAAAATTTTTTCTTTATACCGTGGTATAATTCTTGGTGAGGGCAGGATGCTAGTCAGGGTCAGGGTCATACCGGCCTGAGCTACGTGATCAGAGAGCTCCTCCATGTCTCTTTTCATGTAGTCCAGGGAGGTACGGCTCAGGTCATTCACACCAACATGGACATTGACAGAGTCATATTTGTACTTGTTCTGGAGTGACCTGAGTGCTTGTGTTATGCGGCGGATCCTGGTACCTGACAGGCAGCTAATAGCAACATTCTCCTTGTTCAGCCTAGTGAGTGGGATGTCAGTCTGCCTGACTATAGAGTCATCTATTACTAGTATGTCGGGTATGTTATTTTGCCTTAAGGGCTGTGATTGCATGGCACACTGGTTTTGTGAAGTATGTGTTGCATGGTTTATGTTGGGGAGTAGAGGTTGCTTGGATGTCTGCTTTGGAGATCTCTGTCGCTTTTGCAGATTTTTATTTAGAGCCTCTGAGTATGTTTTTGTGAATTTGTGTGTTTTTTGACGGTGCTGGTTTTATAGGTCTGTGTGAGACTGGTGGTGTGATGCAAGTAATTCCCTTCTCCTCTTGACTGTCTGGTCCATTCTTGGGTTGAGAGAGCTTAGCCTCCATTTTGACTGTATAGTAATTGCATCTCTCGCATGTATTAGTGTTTGGTGGTAGGAGGATCGGGTTGTCTTTGTACATGAAGCAGTTGTAACATTGCCTCAAAATACCCAAATTCACCAGTTGGACCGGAGAGTACACCTGAAACTGCCCTTTGGACATGTCTAAATAGGTACAGTGAACTGTTTTACTGATTGGCTGGTAAGGTCAAATAGAGAGCCTTGTGCTTCTCTCCAGTATAGGGGAGTCGGTCTAGTGCTAAGGTTTATTAGTGTTTGCTATGAGTTTTGAGCAAGTGCTGGGCTGAGAAGTGAATGGTTTGAGAGCTTAAGTTGAAAGTTTGTGTAGTTCCAAGCGAAAAATTGAAAAGTAGGCTTTGTGGCGCCGGGAATAGTTATACCCTAGCTAACCGGCACTGCCCGGCACGCTAAACCACGCAAATACGGGTTTTATAGCAGGGAAATGAAAGAGAGAGAAATTTGCTTAAAATGGCCAATAAACTAGTAATTTCTGAGCTGAAACCACTCCTCCAGGGACAAATAGGCTGCTCAAAGCTCCCCTCTCTCAAAGGTGAACAGAGAAACTTCCTTGTATCCAAGTAAGGTATGGGCAAACACAGAAAATTGTAACACAGACCTGAATTCAGCACTAACCTGAAAACTGGATTATACTAGCACAGAAAGGCAGGAAAACAAGTATTTTTTTTTTGTTTTTTTTAGAAAATAAAGCAGATACAATAAAAAAAACACTTTAAATCCACAGAAATGGCTCTCACACTTGAGTGTGTAGCCTACAACAGTTAGTCATTTTTGTGTTTAAATTACCTGTTTAAGTGCAGGCAGTAAAATAAGTACAATATGTAGTGGAAACAAGATTTTTAAATCACAGAAACTCTAAAATAAATCGTCGTTTTAGGTGGAATTAGCTAAAGGCAGCAAGAAAATGTAGAAAAATGATAATCACTCCAAAGTCTCTGCTGCTGTAGAACTCTGCAGGGCACCAGGCAGGAGCTTGCTGAGCTGTATACAAGCGCAAAAACCTCACAAATGCGGGTTTTATAGCAGGGAAATGAAAGGGAGAGAAATTAGCCCAAAATGGCCAATAAACTACTAATTTCTGGCCTGAAACCACTCCTCCAGGGACAGATAGGCTGCTCGAAGCCCCCCTCTCTCACAGGTGAACAGAGAAACTTCCTTCTATCCAAGTAAGGGATGGGCAAACACAGAAACTTGTAACACAGCCCTGAATTCAGCACTAACCAAAGCTACAGATGTTAGCCTAAAGCTACAAATGTTAAGCGGCCTATACTCTTAATAAGGACACCCATTTAGTGCTGTAGACTCAGTTCATCATATGTAGTTTTACAGCAGAGTAAATTTATAGAGCTATTAACCTTAAGAAATTTAAGTAGAGGGACTGTTTAAATCAGTCAGTTGGTTTGGTAAGCAGTAGGGTAGCTTCCTTCGGGTGGAACAGGCTTTACAGGATAGCAGTGGTGGGAGAAACACCTGGGAGGGATAGATAAGTAGAATACAAGTATAAGTCACACATTCATCAGGTGTCTAACAATATATGGTCAAAGTCTGTCTTGCTGCCCTCTCAGGCGCATAAGGTTCATAGGAGCAGAGATAGACTCAAAATTGATGCGTTTTCTTCCTACCGAAGGATCCAAACTTTACAAGGCCAAGTTCAAGCCCTGCTTTCAGATCCAAGGCCCCAGCCAGGATGGTCCTACAAGTTTTAGGTTCGATGTCTGCCATGGTTCTTCTAGTTCCTCTGGCAAGATTGCACATGAGGATTCTTCAGTGGCTATTATCGACTCAATGGTCCTTTTCAGGATCTTCCTCAATCACCCCATTATGATTACAGAAACATGCAAACGGGACCTTCGCTGGTGGCTTCAGACATCCAATCTAAATCAGGAAGTCCTTTGTTATTCCCCTCCAGTGGTCACCCTGACGACGGATGCCTCCCAGACAGGGTGGGGGCATTGTCTGGGCAGGTTAGTTCAGGTTTCTGGCTTCCAGACGAAACCTTTCTCCACATCAATGTATTGGAGATGAGGCTGTACTTCTGTCCTACAGGCCACAAGTTTCTCCTCAGGGCATTATCGCCATCCACACAGACAACATGTCGGTGGTCTGGGTATCTAAACAAACAAGGAGGACCAGATCTACCCCCTTTGCAGAGAGGCCATGAGGGTGTGGGAATGGGGCTACCAGCCGTTTCTTAGTAGCGACCCACATTCCGGAAATCAAATATATTGGCAGACAGATTAAGCAGGACAATTCTCTCTCCTCACAGTGGTCCCTAAACGAAACCGTAGCAGCTCAGGTTTCAGGAGATGGGGACGCCGTGCTGCGACTCTGTTTGCAACACCACAAAATACAAATGCAAAAGGTTCTTCTCCTTGACTCCGCATCAGGGAAGCAGCTATGGATGCTCTAGCACAACCTTGGCCAACAGGGCTACTTTATGCTTTTCCTCCGATTCTACTTCCCAAAGTCATTCAGAAAGCTTCTCAATTGGGGTCCACAATGATACTAATTGCTCCGCACTGGCCTCGTCAGGTATGGTTTCCTACCTGAAGAAACCTGCGGTGAGCGATCCTTGGACTTTAGATCTAACTCCGGATCTGCTAATTCATCAGTCGGGACGACAACACCAGTCCTTCACACTTTGAAGTTGACAGCTTGGCTCCTCCACTTCGACTTTAGTCAGAAGTCACACATTAGACCGAAGTTATCCACATTTTATCTTCGCCCACAAACCCACCACTAAGAAATTGTACCTCAGTAAGTGGAAGAGGTTTGCTATCTGGCTCAACTCAGGGCTTAGACCCTATCACTGCTCCAATCCCAGAGGTTTTGAAATTCTTAACATCTCTGTTTAATCAAGGATCTTCTGTCTCTACTATTAAAGTCCAACTATGGCTATCTCTAAATTTCACGAGTCCATGGATCCTCCGTTGATGAGCAGCAGATTATGCAAAACTTTCATTAAAGGTGCGGGGCTGTTAAGACCCCAGTTTTTCATCCTGTCTCCGTGGGATCTTGATTTGGTGCTTAGTGCATTAACATCTTCCTTCGAACCGGCTGCTACATGTGAGTTAAAATATCTGTCTTGGAAAACTGCCTTCTTAGTTGCAATTACGTCTGCAAGAAGAGTTTCAGAGCTTCAAGCCCTATCTATCAAACCACCAGTACTTGATTTTTCACAAGGATAGAGTATCACTTAGGCCTAATCCATCTTTTGTCCCAAAGGTCTGTTCTAATCTCTGTCTCCAACAATCCCTAGAGCTACCAGTTTCTTTCCAAAATTCTCCAATGAAGCAGAATACACTCTCCATAAATTGGATGTTCACAGGCAATTGCTTCTATTTAGACAGGACTCGGCAAATTATTAAATCCAGACCAGTTGTTTGTGTCCTTCTCAGACAATAAATTGGGTAAAACCATCACAAAAGCTACTATCTCCAAATGGATTAGAGATTGTATAACTCAGGCTTATTCCTCTTCAATAAGCAACTTACAACATCTATCAAAGCTCACTCTACCAGAGCTATGGCGACTTCTATAGCTTTTCATTCCAAGCTCACTATTTCTGAGATTTGTGCTGGCTACTGGTCCAATCCGCACACTTTCATTTCCCACTATAAATTGGATGTGGCATCTAAAGGGCGAGCATCATTTGGTTCCACGGTACTCAGGAGTGTTTTCCAGTGAGCCACCCAGGATTCGGGTGCTAGGGACGCTGTCCCATCAGTCAGAATGTAGGCGAGATAGGATCACATAACATCTTTTAGTTATGTACTCACCATAACTTCAGATGTTTGGGATCCATCTCGCCTCATTCCTAATACCCACCTCCTTCCCCTGCCTTGGAGATCAGAAGAGATTGAACGGTTTTGAGTTCTACTGTTTTATCTTGTTTCATCTGACAATGTTATATAATCAGTGCGTGCATGTGTGCATGTATGCGGACAAACTAGATCTGGGGGACTGGTAGTGGTGCATCCTGGGATATAGTAAGCTCAGCCAATAAGAGACTTCGCTCTTTGGCATGGCGTGCAGTCGGAGCCGAGGATCGGCTCCGAACCCATCAGTCAGAATGTAGGCGAGATGGATCCCAAACATCTGAAGTTATGGTGAGTACATAACTAAAAGTTATTAAATATGGAGGTGGCTATTGGGAGGGTTATGTGGGTTTTCATAAGTGTGAAGGTATGTGTTGTATGGTAGATGGTGTTGGGGTAGTGGTATGTATGTGTGTGAGGATGCAGTGTAGGTTAGGTTTGTGAGGGTTAATAGGAGAGGTGTAAGTAAGAAAAGTATGGTGCGTGTCATGTTGTTTTTTGGGGGAAAGTGGTGTTAATTGGCTGAGAGGTAAGCAGGGGTGGTATTTGGGAAGATAGCAGTTGATTGGCTGTAGGGAGTGGTCAGGTGATTTTGGGAAGAATAAAGGTAGAGGTAGTGGGGCGGGTGGGAATTGGGGGCAGGGTAGGGGAGCAGAGTGAGCCGAGTGTAGAGAGGTGAACAGAGTGGGGCTAAACCACACCACAATGATAGAGCCAAAAGATGAATAATTTAAAACTATTCTGCTTTCTTTACAACTTGTTGGAGGGAACACTTATTTTATAGAGTAGCTGATGTAAGTTTAGCGTTTTAACCCCAAATTTAATGGATACAGGTGATTTTCACTCAGTGATTACTAAAATCCAGCTGTGGTAATAGGTTCATAAGTAGGTACTAGGCTATCTGCCCGAAGACATTTATAAGCCTAGCTGGAATGTGTTGGCTTTTACCGCCCCCTTAGATTAGTTCCCTGTGCCTTTATCCAGCAGAGCCATTGACGTGATCCCCAGGGTAAACTTTGTTTCCCATCCACTCGTCAAGGTTTCTCTTGAAGAGGGTTAGCGAGGAGCTCTGCCTAATGTAGATTGGAATCCTGTTCCAGAGCATAGGTAGTTTCTGGGACAGGAATCTATCCCTCCAGCACGTCCTATTTATTGTTGTGGTGAGGTTTAGATCCATAGAGCGTGTGGCTCGAGGGGATATGGTTTTCTTTAGGTGGAGCATGTCCATCTATTCCGGGTTGGACATGGCCTTGTATGTCAGGCAGAGGTCACCTCTGAGTAGGCATATGCAACTGAGTACAGCTGGAGTTTCTTCAGTCGAGCTGCATAGGGCATCTGTTTGAGGCCAGTGATCCTCTTGGTAAGGTACTTCTGTTGTCTTTCCAGCTGTTGCAGGTGTCTTTTAAGTTACATTCCAAATGGGGCTTTGTACTCTATGATGGGTCTGATGAGTGATGCATAGAGGAGCACAAAGACCTCTTTTGATCTGGATGCAAACCCTTTTGTGATTAGGTGGGCCACATGGAATGATTTTCTAACTACTTTGGCAATGTGATTATCAAAGGAGAGGGTACTATCTACTTGTGTCCCCAGATCCCTTATTACGTCTTCCGTATTTAGGGGGCTACCACATATGTGGTAGTTTGTGGGTACTTTGTTTTTTCCAAAGGGGATGACTGTGCACTTTTTTGAGGCCATGGATGTTTTTCATGTTTCACTGTTGCAGTTATCACATTTGGGTTATCTGCTTGCAGTAGCCCTCAGTCAGCCTAATTATCAAAGTCTTGGGTCCTGCGTCGGTTGCTGTCTCATCTTCCATGACATCAGGTAGTCAGGGGTATAAAGCATGCAGCCGACACCATTACATCAGTCTTTCTTGCCATGTGGTGCCCAAAGCAGAAGCAGTTCGGAAGTGCTGGTCGGCCAACTCCTGAAATTTTCGTTTTCGAGTTTCAGATCCAAAGTCTTCAACTAAGCTAAGTACCCCATTGGGGATCCCTTTTCTTGCTCTAAACTGATGTCAGTAGAAGTTAACAATTGTATTTCTTGCGGAAAGCAAATACCTCATAAAGATTTTCATTCTTACTGCATTCCTTGGCTAGGCCCAGACCACGATGTACCTTGCTGTCAGTTTTGTGCCTTATTCAAACTTCATACTATTCGTCGTTGGTTCATTTATGCATCTAAATATTTTATTACTCTGTTCAATTATCCAGAAATGGCTTCGGTAAGCCACCCAACTATAGACATTCCGAAAAAAAACACAAAGATAAAGACAGAAACAGACTTCTTGGGTCCAAAGCTGCCGACGACGCTTCTAAGCTAGTCCCCAGTTCGCCGGTACTTAGTGAGGTGCTTTTGCAGCCCCTGATACCCACTACTTCAGATTCGCAGGCTTCTAATGAGACCCATTCAGAGTCCGATATGCCGCAAGTTGCTTCTTTGACTGTGAAATTTGTGGGACATGGTGGATGATCTGTTGCAAGCTACAATTTGAATTGCAGTTTTGCCCGTTGTTAGTTGCACGTGGATGATCTCTGAAGCATCATGCTGTGCCACTTACCTGGAGGTGTGGGTATCCTTGATGAATATGGATACACCCCCCCCACCTTTTGTATTTCAGTCTGGGTTTTGTAGCTGAAATGTATGGTATAAGTTGTAGCCTGCTAGTGCTGGGGTGCTCTTTGGAGCCTTAAACCAGGTTTCTGTTACTGCACACATATATCGATTTTCTCCATACTAAGGAGTGTCTCAAGTGCGTGCATTTTGAGGTTTAGAATTCTGACATTGAGTAGCATTACCCTCAATTTTTGTTACTTGTGGTATTTATGGCGGTGAGTTTGTCTTTTGATCCTTGCCTAAAAAAGGCACTATGGGGGTGGCAAGAGCCTTGGCCAGTATTCGAAAGCCTAAAGGTGACAGGTGCAAGCCGTCTCTAGTGAAGCAGCGTGGCTTGTCGAGCATGTCATCCCAGGCTGACAGACACTGGATGCTATTTGAATGACACCAGAAGCCTAGCCAATTGTTGATTGATAAAAATTTTTTCTTTATACCGTGGTATAATTCTTGGTGAGGGCAGGATGCTAGTCAGGGTCATACCGGCCTGAGCTACGTGATCAGAGAGCTCCTCCATGTCTCTTTTCATGTAGTCCAGGGAGGTACGGCTCGGGTCATTCACACCAACATGGACATTGACAGAGTCATATTTGTACTTGTTCTGGAGTGACCTGAGTGCTTGTGTTATGCGGCGGATCCTGGTACCTGACAGGCAGCTAACAGCAACATTCTCCTTGTTCAGCCTAGTGAGCGGGATGTCAGTCTGCCTGACTATAGAGTCATCTATTACTAGTATGTCGGGTATGTTATTTTGCCTTAAGGGCTGTGATTGCATGGCACACTGGTTTTGTGAAGTATGTGTTGCATGGTTTATGTTGGGGAGTAGAGGTTGATTGGATGTCTGCTTTGGAGATCTCTGTCGCTTTTGCAGATTTTTATTTAGAGCCTCTGAGTATGTTTTTGTGAATTTGTGTGTTTTTTGACGGTGCTGGTTTTATAGGTCTGTGTGAGACTGGTGGTGTGATGCAAGTAATTCCCTTCTCCTCTTGACTGTCTGGTCCATTCTTGGGTTGAGAGAGCTTAGCCTCCATTTTGACTGTATAGTAATTGCATCTCTCGCATGTATTAGTGTTTGGTGGTAGGAGGAGCGGGTTGTCTTTGTACACGAAGCAGTTGTAACATTGCCTCAAAATACCCAGATTCACCAGTTGGACCAGAGAGTACACCTGAAACTGCCCTTTGGACATGTCTGAATAGGTACAGTGAACTGTTTTACTGATTGGCTGGTAAGGTCAAATAGAGAGCCTTGTGCTTCTCTCCAGTATAGGGGGGTCGGTCTAGTGCTAAGGTTTATTAGTGTTTGCTATGAGTTTTGAGCAAGTGCTGAGCTGAGAAGTGAATGGTTTGAGAGCTTAAGTTGAAAGTTTGTGTAGTTCCAAGCGAAAATTTGAAAAGTAGACTTTGTGGCGCCGGGAATAGTTATACCCTAGCTAACCGGCACGCTAAACCACCCAAATACGGGTTTTATAGCAGGGAAATGAAAGAGAGAGAAATTTGCTTAAAATGGCCAATAAACTAGTAATTTCTGAGCTGAAACCACTCCTCCAGGGACAAATAGGCTGCTCAAAGCTCCCCTCTCTCAAAGGTGAACAGAGAAACTTCCTTGTATCCAAGTAAGGTATGGGCAAACACAGAAAATTGTAACACAGACCTGAATTCAGCACTAACCGGAAAACTGGATTATACTAGCACAGAAAGGCAGGAAAACAAGTATTTTTTTTTGTTTTTTTTAGAAAATAAAGCAGATACAATAAAAAAACACTTTAAATCCACAGAAATGGCTCTCAGAGTGTGTAGCCTACAACAGTTAGTCATTTTTGTGTTTAAATTACCTGTTTAAGTGCAGGCAGTAAAATAAGTACAATATGTAGTGGAAACAAGATTTTTAAATCACAGAAACTCTAAAATAAATCGTCGTTTTAGGTGGAATTAGCTAAAGGCAGCAAGAAAATGTAGAAAAATGATAATCACTCCAAAGTCTCTCTGCTGCTGTAGAACTCTGCAGGGCACCAGGCAGGAGCTTGCTGAGCTGTATACAAGCGCAAAAACCTCACAAATGCGGGTTTTATAGCAGGGAAATGAAAGGGAGAGAAATTAGCCCAAAATGGCCAATAAACTACTAATTTCTGGCCTGAAACCACTCCTCCAGGGACAGATAGGCTGCTCGAAGCCCCCCTCTCTCACAGGTGAAAAGAGAAACTTCCTTCTATCCAAGTAAGGTATGGGCAAACACAGAAACTTGTAACACAGCCCTGAATTCAGCACTAACCAAAGCTACAGATGTTAGCCTAAAGCTACAAATGTTAAGGGGCCTATACTCTTAATAAAGGACACCCATTTAGTGCTGTAGACTCAGTTCATCATATGTAGTTTTACAGCAGAGTAATTTTATAGAGCTATTAACCTTAAGAAATTTAAGTAGAGGGACTGTTTAAATCAGTCAGTTGGTTTGGTAAGCAGTAGGGTAGCTTCCTTCGGGTGGAACAGGCTTTACAGGATAGCAGTGGTGGGAGAAACACCTGGGAGGGATAGATAAGTAGAATACAAGTATAAGTCACACATTCATCAGGTGTCTAACAAACATATAGTAGGACATTGAATATCACTAGTGAATCTATGTAGACCTACAGTGGTATACGTGAAGAAACAGGTTCTACAAATTGAAAGCCAGTCTTCAAATACTTAGTAGGTAAACAGTTTAGGCTCTAGTCTGGTTTAGGTGTTAGATAATAGAAATTATACACATTCAATAAAGCAAGGCAAATTCACATTCCAAGGCTTTCTCTTTCATAAACACGTGTTAGGAAGCTATTTCTAGCAAGTCGACGTAGTGTCAGATGGAATAGAGGAGATAAAACCTTAGTTCATAATCAGATGTCAAAATTATATGGTGTTCAAGATAAAGTTTGAGCCACAGCAATATTCTGTAGAGTGTTCTGGCCAATAACAACTTACAAATACTGCTTACATAAAGCGACTCAGAGACAGAGTGATTTAGTAATGAGATACTATGCCCGTGAATCAGAAACAGCACTCTGTTAAAGTAAGGATCAGAGTGACCATTATAGCTTTTACGCGAAACAAACAACTCCGTCATACACATACAGGTTTCACAGCAGTATACAACTCTGTACACCCATTTCAAGTGGTAGTATACAAGTTTGGTTGCTCAATTATTTTTAGTCAAATACAGCTAAGTTGATCAGAATAATTCATGCAACCCAAGTATTACGCCAAGTGCCTCTAGAATGTGAATACAAAAGATGTGACTCTGTTTATGGTATTTTAATTTGTACAGCAGCTCTGGTCGCTAATCTGTTTACGACAGAATACATCATATTTAACAGTATGTTAATATAAATGGTGCGACTCAGTTTAGGATGGGTTATATAACACAGCTGCTCATTCAACTAATTGTAGCCAAATATTAGTGGTAGTACTCTTGAATGATGCGACTCTGTTTGTAGCTGCTTGCAATGGATAGTGAGACCATACAGACACTACATCACCTTTGTTAACACATCATTATGACAAATTCCGAGCAAAACAATAGGAACACACACAGCACGAGCACACTAATAGAGTAGTCTGGTAACTGCGATATTTCTCAGCACAAAGCTAGTGTCCTTATTACAACAATTCACTTACAGCACATCCAAGATTAAACCCCAGTATTTGATTTATAACTGCAATAACAGAGTCAATTCAAAGTACGCTAAAAAACATGATACATACCATGTGTACAGGTTGCTGACCGAGTCTAAGAGCACTGAGTGTTTGAAAATGGTGGCTCCAGTAGAGAACTAAATAACCTTGTATATGTAGCTAATAGAGGGAGGAGGTATAAGCTGCGTGGGTTTAAACCACACCACAATGTTCTTACAGCCAAAAGGTGAGTAATCTAAAACTATTCTGCCTTCTTTATAACTTGTTGGAAGGAACACTTATTGCTGATGTCAGTTTAGCGTTCTAACCCCAAAATTAATGGAAACGGGATTTTCACTCAATGATTACTGAAATCCAGCTGTGGTAAGCTACAGAATTTAGCCTAAAGCTACAAAGGTTAAGGGATCTCTACTATTAATAAGGGACACCCATTTAGTGCTGTAGACTCCTTTCAGCATATATAGTTTGGGTCTATATTATAATCTCGAAGTTATGGAACATCAAATACAAATTGGTCGACACCATATTATCAAAGTTCCGTAACCCTGAAAATAAAAAAAAATTTTTTTTAAACATCAAATACTTACCCTAACAGGTTTAAGCAGGGGGGCAAGCCTACCTGCACCCCCCACACCCGCCGCTACTTAAATATACCAACTCCGAGATCGCACTTTAACGTAGTATGGTGCGGAAAGGGAAGATTTCACTTTCCTACACTGTAGCGCAATCTCGGAGTTGGTATATTTAAATAGTGGGGGGGGTGCAGGGGGGCTTGCCCCACTTGCCTACTCTCATTTTTTTTTGTTCTAGAAATATTTTTATTGTGTTTCGACTGTTTAATAGTTCGATGCATAAAGTTCGATGTTTATGCATTTGAACTATTAAACATTCGAGATTATAATATAGACCATGTTGTTTTACAGCAGAGTAAATTTATAGAGCTATTAACCTTAGGGAATTTAAGTAGAGGAACTGTTTAAATCAGTCAATCGATTTGGTAAGCAGTAGGGTAGCTTCCTTCTGGTGGAACAAGTTTTACAGGATAGCAGTGGTGGGAGAAACACCACCATGTGTACAGGTTGCTAACTGAGTCTAAAAGCACTAAGTGTTAAATATGAATATATATATATATATATATATATATATATATATATATTTTATATATATATATATTTATATATATATATATATATATATATATACTGGGAGCATAAATTTTATGACCTGACATGTTTGGTTTGGCTTTACACACTGATAAAATTGATTTATATATATGTATGTATGTATGTATATGTATATATATGTGTATGTGTGTGTATATATATATATATATATATATATATATATACAGGCTATGAAGTCTGAAACTCATTGTCTGCCCTTATTTTCTGACTTCAAGTCCTCAATGATTTGCCAGAAAAACACAATTTTATGAGAAGTAGAATGTATGAGCCAAAAATCTGTGTCTGTGTGTGTACACACACACACACACACACACACACACACACACACATATATATATATATATATATATATATATATATATATATATATATATATATATATATACATATATGGATCTACTTTCTATAAACAAAAGTACGATCCATCAAATTGCACTTACTTGCTCTCTATCCACCGAACCTGCCTTTTAACAATACAACAAACTTCAGAATTCCTTTCCCAGGGAAAGGAACCACTGGACCCCATGGTGAACTCTGCCCTCTCCCCATGTAGTGCAATCTCGGAGTTGGTATATTTAAGTAGGGGGGTTGTGGAGGGGTGAAGCCCACCAGTTTGGTAGGCTCTGTGTCTTTCTGTTGTATGTTGTTTTCTTGGTGGTCCAGTGGATCCTTTCCCTGGATAAGGAATTCAGCAGTTTGTTGCATCTTTAAAAGGCACTTGCATTGGATAGTGAGCGGGTAAGTGCATTTTGATGGATCGTACTTTTGTTAGATGTAGATCCATATGTGTATATATATATATATATATATATATATATATATATATGTGTGTGTATATATATATATATATATATATATATATATATACACATACATACATACATACATACACACACACACTGGATATAAAAATTGTACACACCCCTGTTAATATGCCAGGTTTATGTGATATAAAAAAAATGAGACCACAATAAATCATTTCAAAACTTTTCCCACCTTTAATGTGACCTATAACCTGCACAATTCAATTGAATAACAAAGTTGTTAGGGGAAAAACATAAATAAATAATGTACAATAAGCTGGTTGCATAAGTGTGCACACCCTTAAAGTAATACTTTGCCACAATTAAATCAAAAGGTGTTTCAACATTCAGTCTTCTTAGGTACACAACTGCCATCAATTTAAAGAAACTCTGATTAACCCCAAGTAAAGTTCAGCTGTCCTAGTAGAAATTTCCTGACATTTATTGCTACAGCAAAAGCCATGGTTTGCAGAGAGATTACAAAGCATCAAAGGGATCTCATTTTTGAACGGTATCAAATCAGGAGAAGGGTACAAAAAAATGTCCACAACATTGGATATACCATGGAACACAGTGAAGACAGTTATCAAAAAGTGGAGAAAATATGGGAGGACAATGACATTGCAAAAACTGGAAGTCAGGGAGGCTGCCAAAAGACCTACAGCAACACTGAAGGAGCTGCAGGAACTTCTGGCAAGTACTGGTTGTGTACTACATGTGACAACAATCTCCCATATTCTCCATATGTCTGGACTATGGGGTAGGGTTGCAAGATAGAAGCCTTTTCTTACACAGAAAAACATCCAGGTCAGCCTAAAATTTGCAAAACAATACATCAAGTCTCTCAAAAGCATGTAAAAAAAGTGTTATGGTCTGATGAGACCAAGTTTGAACTTTTTGGCCACAATTCCAAAGGTACGTTTGCCTCAAAAACAACACTTCACATCACCAAAAGAACACCATCCCCACAGTGAAGCATGGTGGTGGCAGCAGCTTTGGGGTTGCTTTTCTTCAGCTGGAACTGGGGCTTTAGGCAAGGTGAAGGGAATTATGAACAGTTCCAAATACTAGTCACTTTTGTCCCAAAACCTTCAGGCGTCTTCTCGAAAGCTGCATATGAAGAGGAATTTCACCTTTCAAAATGACAATGTCCCCCAAGCATACATCCAAACAAACAAGAGTGGCTTCACCAGAAGAAAATTTAAATTTTGAAATAGCCCAGCCAGAGCCCAAATCTAAATCCAATAGAAAATCTGTGGGGTGACCTGAAGAGGGCTGTGCACAAGAGATGCCCTCTCAATCTGACAGATTTGGAGCGCTTTTGCAAGGAAGAGTGGGCAAGTTAAGATGTGCCATCCTGATAGACTTCAACCCAAGAAGACTGAATGCTTGTAATTAAATCAAAAGATGATTCAACAAAGTATTACTCTAAGGGTGTGCACACTTATGCAACCATATTTTTGTATGTTTTTTATTTTTTACCCTAACAGGTTTGTTTTTCAATTGAATTGTACAGGTTATAGGTCACATTAAAGGTGGGAAAAGTTTTGAAATGATTTATTGTGGTCTCATTATTTTGTATCAGAAAAACCTGGCATTTTAACAGGGGTATGTACACTTTTTTTATATCCACTGTATGTGTGTATATATATATATATATATATATATATATATATGTGTATATATATATATATATATATATGTATATATATATATATATATATATATATATATGTGTGTGTGTGTGTGTGTGTGTGTGTGTGTGTGTGTGTGTGTGTGTGTATGCATATATATATATATATATATATATATATATATATATATATGTGTGTGTGTGTATATAATTATGTACATTAATCAATGTCATTTTGCCTTTGAATTTTAGAGTTGTTAAACATATTTTCTTTACTTCGGTCAGATTCCTTTGGGACAGTATTCCTGCAAAATTAATTTGACACATGGGCACAGTTATTTCCAGAAAGAACAAAAAAACTTTAGAGAGGTTTATTACAATGCAGATCCAAATCTGCCTATATTTGCAACAACCGTCGTGCTCCAAGTCACAACAGTGTCAACAGTAATATTTATGTTTACAGTTTTGTAAGGTCCAGAGCCACCATTGTTGGCCCTTCAGTTGCATTATTGGACGAAATTTCAGTTGTTACCATGCAAGCTAATCATGCGGGCATAAATTTTAATACTAGCAATACAGTTAACAAAAGAGATACACCACTAATTGGAGAGTCATCAAATGACACCACCAGCATTCCAGCTGCAGTTAATCAAACCATAGTCAGCAAATTTTTATCAGTCCACCAAAACAACGCAAGAGGAAGTGGTCTTGAAGCGCGGGGACTCTTAAGAGGGCAAGGGATAGGTCGGGAGAGTAATGGTCAGTGAATTCATCTAACCAGGACTGTAGCATAGATTTTTAGTTTGTCAGAATTTGTTTTTTTTGAGTTCCACCTAAGTTTTCTCAAAAAAGCTTTCACTTTCATACCAACTGAAAGAGACAATTTGATGAATATATTATTGGATGGCAGTATTTTTTTGTATTGCACCTTCAGTCCTTCACTTGACAACGCTTGAAATTTTTATTTTTTTATTTTTACAGTTTTGTGAACTTCATAGTGGAGAAATTCTAGTACATAAAATAGGTTTAAATGGTATAACCTTACTCATCAAGAAATTAGGGCCCTTCATGAGGTAGGTATCTAAAGACCCTAATGCCAGGCTGATGAAAGCTGACAAGGAAACGGGTAGTTGTCATACATCAGAATGATTGCATCAAAAATGGAGGCAACTTTACAATATAATGAATATTAATGTTATTCCATTATACAAAGTATGTAAGAGGTTTCAAGAAATAGATGAAAAATGTTACTTGATTTATTCTATCAGGATAAAATTAGTTTACAAGAGTATGATTTTTTTGTTTGTTGAACAACCATCCTTAGGGGTACTGTTTGGTGTCCCTAAGAAGCATGAGAATGAAGTTGTCCCCCATTTAGGCATATAGTGTTGTCTTGAAGAACGCAGACTGAAAACATTTCATAATTCATTGATAAATTCAATCCCATAGTACAGCAGACTTAGTTATATCTTAGGGATTCATGGTTGTTCCTTGATGAGTTACATAAGTATCAAATTTCCAAAAGCGACAATTTCTTTGTTACTCTTAATATAAATTCTTTATACACCAGTGTAACACACTGGAGGGTTAGAATGTAGGATGCTATTGACCCAACTATATGTTTTTAAATTAAGAAAATTTTGAAGTATTGTATGAATTGACTGAAACTGTGTTAGACCATAATAATTTTTAAGTTTAACAGTGTGATCTATCATCAAAAATGGGGAGTAGCAACGGGGTCCAAGTTGGCCCCGGCTTACGCAAATTTGATTTTAAATGCTTGTGAAATGGAAAAATTTATGAAATTAAAAGTTTTTTCTTATGTTAAATTATACAAAAGATACATAGACAGTATGTTTTTTTTATATGGCAAGGTACAACAGTAGAACTTGAGTTAATTTTGAAAGAAATTGAAGACTGCATTGATTTCCTGAACTTGAGTGTTTTGGGGGTTAATTTTTGAATGTAGAATTAAGATTTTGTAAAGAAAGTTCACGATTTTATTCTAACATCATCAGGAAGGAAATCTTTAGAAAATACTTTTTGAATTTTCTAGCCAACATCCATTTTTTCATGAAATTTAATGTAATCAAAGGCCAGTTTATGTAGTTGTCAAGACTCTTTAGTGGCAACCATGTTTTCTTCAGTGAATGTCTGTTTCTAAAAAAATTGTTTAATCAAAGTTATCCTGAAGCCTTGGTTAACATATGTTTCATATCCGAGTGTAGATGTACCAAATATTTCCCTCTTCTTAAATATGGTTTTGTTCAAAATAAACCAGATCCAGTTCATGATATGAGATTACGTTTTCCATTACCAATCAGTCAAGACATGTTTAATTTAAAGGCTATCGTGAAAATGAACTGGAGTATAATCAGAGGTAGCAGGGACGTTGCAGAAGTTTTAGGTAGTTTCCTTTATTTCATTTACAAAAAACTAAGACTTTTAAGTCCTTTTTAGAGACTGGTTCCATCAGAGCTCATAAAAACAATGTCATTAAAAGTGTTGGTATGTATAAATGTGAAAATTGTTAATTTTGTAAATCTATTTATTCTTGTAAAATTTTTATTCTTGGACATAATGGAGTTGTCATATTTAAAGGTTATTATACCTGCACTACTGCCAGTGTTGTGTATTTTAGTTTCTGTGAGACCTGTAATGGTTTTCATATTGTAAAGACTACCAGGAAACTATGAACGTATATGAGAACATTGTCTGGCGATAAAGAATAAGGATACTAAAAATGCATTAAGCAAGCATAGTAGTCATCTCGATAATTTTAATGGCTTTAAATTTATCGTACTAGAATCTACAAGTTTTGGAATTTGGGTGGCAACTTTTTTTTAAAATTTAGTTGCACTTCCTGGACTGACTGATAATCTCAACATTAGATGCGCACTAAAGTGGTTTAGATACGAAGTGACGTCAGCCATGTAATTACAGGATAGGAAGTGATTTTTTTTCCCTTATTAAATTTCATTGGTTAGAGATTTTTTAAATATTTCAACTGTGTTGGCTTTCACTTGTTTCTGAAAAAGTTGTTGGATAGTAAATCTGAACAAAAGAGCCCAGTTAAAGTTTGAGGCTGTTTCTTTCCCCATAGTACGAGACGTTTGAAGTTTTTGTGTTATTCTTTTTGGCGATTTTATATATATGTGCACATGGATGGATATATATATATATATATATATATATATATATATATATATATATATATATATATTTGTGTACCAGGAGAGTCAATTTTCATCGGAGGTCCAGGGAGAAAAGCTCCATAGATTACAAACGTAATACAGAAACATACACTTAAAAATTTTACATGCAAGCTATACATGTGAAAATTGTCCATGGAGAAAAAACATCGTACAGTACAGTAGTGTACACATACAAATATACTTCAAAAATATTCTTGCAAGATATGCATAACCTGAGGAGTAACTGTAAGCTGTTTGTAGGTCAGTAAGTTTGGTAGTTTTAGCCAGGATAGTTAAGGGCTAGACAATGGTGGGTCCTGAAAGTTGAGTCAGTAGCAAACTTTGAAATTTTGTAATAACAGCTGGTTAATTTGTTTGTTAGTACAGGAGAAGCATAGAGAAGTGTAGAGAGAAGGTAGGTTTTGCGATGGTGGCTCTGCTGTTAATGGTGAGGTAGTTTTTGCATCTGTAGAGGGTGCAGAATTTTATTATGGACTTTTGTTATTGTTTGTGCTATATGTTTGTCAAATGTTCATTATCCA
This sequence comes from Protopterus annectens, assembly GCF_019279795.1. Classification (NCBI taxonomy): domain Eukaryota; kingdom Metazoa; phylum Chordata; order Ceratodontiformes; family Protopteridae; genus Protopterus; species Protopterus annectens. Next base: position 240,427,213 of record NC_056725.1, on the reverse strand, counting down.
TGTTCACACCAAATAGTTTGGTTTGCAAGACAGGTGAGAAGGTGGTATTGTTAGAGGAGATGATTTTAAATGGGGGAATTGGGTCTGTGGCTTTAGCGGGGTGAAATAGATAGCATTTGTTTTTTTAGGGGTAAGTATTGGTTGTGAGTCTGATAACTATGTTTCTATGACAGTAACGAATTCTTGGGTGATTTTCTGCAGACGTTGAAGAGAGTGGGATGAGCAGATTAGTATACAGTCATCAGCATACTGAACCAGGCTGACATGGGGAGGGTGGCTTTGTGAAGGTCATAGGTAAATATGGTGAAAAGGAGAGGTCCAAGGATGGACCCCTGTGGGGCACCTAATGTTACTGGAAGGAGAGGAGATGGAGAGTTTTGCCCTTTTATGGCTTTTTGATGGTTAGATAGATAGTTTTTGAACCATAATATTGTGGAGTTACTTGGGTTAAGTTTTGAGAGTACAATTAGGAGTTTGGAATGGAATACTGTATCAAGTGCCTTGGAGAAATTGAGGAAGATAGTGGAGACCAGGTTACCGTTGTTAAGTTGTTGAGATACTGTGTTAGAAAAGTTAATAGGGGCTGTGGTGGTGCTATGATTGAATCAAAAACCATGCTGTGTTTTGACCAGAAGATTATTAGTTAGGAGATGGTTTAACATTTGGGAATGTGTGCATTTCTTTAGAATTTTTGACAGGGGGTTAGTGTGGAGATTGGCCGATGATTCGATACTTCAGTTGAGTTACCACCTTTATGAAACTGTTATGTGTGAAATTTTCCAGAGGGTTGTGATGTATTGTTTAGAGATTGACATGTTTGTTAATAGGGAAACCGGGTAAGAGCTGGCATTGGCTGCAAATCTGTGGTATTCTGCTGGGAGTTTATCGTTTGCTAAGTTTGTGGGTTTAAGTTTTTTCAAGTAATTAAAAATTGTTTTGGTTGGTACTGGTTGTAGAGAGAAGCTGTTTTGATCTATTGTTAAGGTGTTGGGTTTGGGATATGTTGTAGGGGAACAGGTGTTTATGAGGTTTAGAATTTATTTGGTGAAATATTGGTAAACTGAGGGGAATATCATCACTAGTAGTACCGATATTTGGTATGGAGGACTTTTTCCCCCTGATTGTAGGATTTTATTGATGGCTGCCCAGAATTTTTGAGGGTTAGATTTGTGTTTTGCTTGGATATTTGAGTAGTGTTTTTTGTCCATTCTTGCTTTTTTTACCTTATTTCTTAGTTTGAGGTGTTTGTCTGTTTTTGTTAATTTTGTTGTAATGCCATGATTCCCATGCTTTATCTCTGTTTTAGTAGAATTTAAGTACTTTTGGCGAACTAGGGGGCATAGTTGGACTTTGTTCTAACTATTCTGGTAGGGGCAAGATAATTTAGTATGCTCAGAAAAGTAGAGTTAAAGTAATCTGCAGCATTGTCTAGGGAGAGATCTGAGAGAGATGACCAATTACAGTGAGTTAGTGCAGTTATGAGGAGTTATGAGGTCTTGGGGTTTGAAATTCTTTGTATAACAAATTTGTTGAAGGGAGGTTGTTTTTGTATGTTTAACTTGTCTAACTATGAATGTAGGGAGGTGGTCTCTGAGGGTGTCAGGGAGGGAACCAGAGCAATGTGATACGTAAGGATGATTTGTAAGGATCCAATCTAGTATAGACTCTTTCTTGGTTGACCTACCTGTTCTGGAGAATGTTGGATTAATTGAGAAAAGCTGTGGAGATTTATATGGTTAGTGAGGAGGAGAGGGAGTTGGAGGTTGACCAGTCTGTTAAAATCTCCTAGTATAATTGTTTCTTGGGGGAGGGTATGAGATGCCCAGTTGAAAATGGATTCTGTTGTATTAATGTTGTTCCTGGGGGGAATATATGCACTGATAATGCTTATCTGTTTTTTTGCATTGATTTTTAGTTTGGTGAGTGGAGTCTCTGCATTATTGAGGGAAGTGACATCAATGTCTATAGTAAGGTTGTTTTTGAGAAGCAGGGCAAGTACCCCTGCCTCTTTTATGTGTTCTGTCTTTTCTGAGTATATTTAAGCCTGGAGGAAGTAGTTGGTTATCTTTATTATGTGGCTTTAGCCAAGTCTCCATAAGAGCAACTATGTCAGGGGAGTATAGTGACAGAGCTGCATGCAGTTCTGCTGTTTTGCTAAGCATGCTTCTTTTGTTAATATTGAGAATTAGGAGGTCTGTTGGTTTTCTCAGTGGAGTATATTGGGTGTGTGTTGCTTGTTTGGTAGTGGCATTGGGGTTAGATGTTGGTCCTGCAGTAGGAGTGTATATCACCACCTAGTATTAGTTCAGATGCTATATGTATGATAGCCAGTAAGTATTTACATATGAATTTGTCATATGGTAGGGAGGTATGGGTTTTGCTTGGTATTGGGGAATTATAAATGGGGCCATGTCTATATGTGATGTGTTGTATAATGAAGGAGCGATTAATAGTATGTTTGGCCTGGTTTCTGGAGGGCTTGGGTGGGTGGGAGATTGTATTCTAAGTTTGGAGTTTAATGTTTTGATGATTAGAAGTGACATGAACTACAGATGTTAAGTTGTCTATCTCGTCTTCATTCTTGCTGGTTGGGTTCGGAGCCGATCCTCTGCTTCAACTCGGCCATCTTCAAAAGCTCGAGAGCTGCTTACTGGCTCGAGGCCCCCCTATATCCCACGATGCCTGGCGCTAGATACCCAGATTTCATTTGCCGCTTCTGCTACGAGGTGGTTCTACTGGCTCATGTTGTATAAGCTTTACTATTTTTTGTATTTTTTCTTATTAAAAATCTATATTGGTAGTGTAGAATTAGTCGTTTGTTAGACTTTAGTATTGCAGCTAGTCTTTCTTCTAGATAAGCGTTACACCTTCCTTAAGAAACTCGTTTTAGTTAGAGAGTTTCCCCTCCCCCCTTCTCTCCCTTTTCTTCTAATTAATCACTGCTACTGTTTAGTGATAGTTTTAAATATTTTTTTTTGGTTGTATTGGTATTTGTAGTGGTTTGTGGTAACTGTAGAGTGTTAACTTTTTTTTACTGTTGGTTACCTTAACCATCTGTGTGGAAACTTGTCCTTGGTTTTCTCCTTAGGATGTCCAAGGATCCAAAACCATCTGGATTCAAGAAGTGTGATTCATGCTGTCAGAAGATGTCTCTGACAGATGGTCACACTTCTTGTGTTTGTTTGCGCGCTGTGCACCTGCAGGACTCTTGCTCCGTCTGTCATGCCTTCAGTCCAAGAGTCCTGCAGGAGCGCAAAAATAAATTGATTCTGAGGGGTATGCTTAAACCCCAATATTCACCGGCGAAGGCTCAGCTGGCAAAATCTTTCAGGCCACCTAAACCGTCGGCTCCCAGTTCGGAGCCGTCGGGTAAAGCCACACGAGCCATTTCGGCTTCGGCTGGAACCGATGTCCCTCCCTCCCAGTCGGCTCCGACACGGTTGAGAGTCGAAAGAGATCTGGGTCTCCTTCTTTGGAGTCTATACGTTTGGCTCCGAAGTCGCCCCTGCTCTAATCTGAGTATAGTCACCGATCATCCCACTCTTTTCGGTCCTCTAGGCTTTTGGACCATGACTTGGAAAGAGTGGTCAGTAGGCTCTTAAAATCGCAGGCCCTAGCTAAAATGTTGTCCAGCCCTCTTCATCAGGAGTCGGCTCCGTCCACAGCTGTAGATATTCCTCCTTCGACTCTTCCTATGAGCTCGGAGCCGGAGTTCGTTGGGGTTCGAGTCGTGGAACCGTCGACGGCAGTACCTTCTCTTTCGGTTCCGTCGTCAGCTCCGATCCCTTCCATGGTACCTTCCCTGGAGGGATCTGGATGCCGAATCTCCCTCATCGGCTCCAAAGGGGCGAGTCTCTTGTCCGATACTGCTCTCCCTCTCGGTGCTTCGGCGCAGGTGAGCTCGGCTCCCACATCTGCCTCGGAGCTGTCTCCCTCAGTGCGGGGGAAGTTTCTGGTTTCTTCGGAGCCTGAGCCTTTTCTGCGTCTGGGCAGGGACACCTTCGAGGTGATGAGTGTACTGGCCCCTGAGTCAGTTCCACGATTGACCCCATCGGCTTCTCCCCCTTGGGTGCCTGCGTCAGCCTCTGCCCCTCTTCCAGACCCCAAGCAATGGGGATCCAGCTCTCCAGGACACCCCCTTGGGTGTATCCTCCTCTTCTGATCTTTCAGAAGAGCCACCTCGCAAGAGAAAATGTAAGAGGAAGCATGTTGACTCCCCCGAGTCTGTCACATCGGATACCGACTTAGAGGAGTCGGAAGGGTCCCCAAGATCCCCCTCTGAAGATGTCTCCTTCTCAGACATCCTTGAGATGCTTAGGCAGATGGGAAACTGGACTACCCTAAGCCCTTCTGAGGATGAGTCGGTATTCCTGAATGCGTTTGGATCCCGACATTCCACCTCCTGGGTGTCTCCGCCTTTCGACCCACTGATGTCTGTGGTGGCTCGAAAGGCATGGACGGCTCCAGACACAGTGTAACCGACCCCTAGAAGACCTGCCAAGTTCATTATTCCCTCACAGGACAAACAGATCTTGACCAAGGGTGTCTCCATTGATGCCATGGTGGTAGCAGCAGCCACAAAGAAGGAGTTGGCTGAAACTTCTTCATCTGTCCATCCCCCTAACAAGGAGTCCAGGACGATGGACAGGTATGGGAAGTGGATGTTTACTTCACCGACCTTTTCCATGCTGTCCCTGAATTACCTGTGCCACTTTACCCATCTTCAGAGGGATCTCCTGAAAGAGCTTGGGGATACCCTCCAAGATCCATCAGCTGAGGGGGCCCAGGCTAAGGCAGCCTCCCAGCTAGTGACTCTTAACTCAGTGGTAAACTCCTCCATGCGGCTCATTTCATATGCAGCTGATGGTGAGAGTAGAGCCACAGGCACAGGCATGGCCCTAAGGAGGCACGCTTGGATGCGGCTTTGTAACTTTGGGAAACCTTTCAGAGCATCTTTCACCAGCACCACTTTTGATGGTTCCTCTCTCTTCGGATCACAGGTGAAAGATACCCTTACCAGGTGTGAGCATGAAGGCAAGACTCTCTCTGCCGTAGGAGTCCATTTTTCCATTCCTTCCAGACCATATCCTAAGGGTCAGCAGAGTGGAAAGATGCGTTTCTGGAAATCCCAAGGAGCCTTGCCGGACACACCTGGTGAGTTTCCCTCCAGGGGCAGAGGAGGGAACAATAACAGACGCCGCCCTTGTGGCAGAGAGGGTCCGCAAAACCAGGGAAGCAGAGAATCTTTCTCTCACAAGCCCTTCCAGCATCCCTGAAAGGTTGCCCGGCTGCTCACCTCTGGAGGCAGTCAGGGGAAGATTATCGCTGTACCCAAGAGCCTGGCAAGACATAACTCAAGACAAATGGGTACAGTCAGTCATATCCGGAGGCTACAGAATTCCCTTCGTTCGCACCCCCTTAAGGTCAAACAAGTCCCTTCCAGATGTTCCACCCAATCTAAGGGACCAAGCAGTGCAAGAGGTCTCAAAACTGTTAAGAAAAATGGCCATCCAGCAAGTCCCAGCAGACCAACAAGGATCCGGAATGTACTCTAGGTTCTTTTTGGTACCAAAAAAGACAGGGGACTGGAGACCCATTTTGGATCTCAGCAGACTAAACAAGTCTGTACAAAGAACGAAGTTCCGGATGGTCACGCTTCAGTCCATTTTACCCTTTCTGGGTCAGGACAATTGGATGTGTTCCATAGATCTTCAGGATGCGTACTACCACATCAAAATGGATAGATGCTCCCGAAGATTCCTTCGCTTCCGGCTGGGAGCCAGCCATTATCAATTCAGAGCTCTGCCCTTTGGTCTCACCACATCCCCCATGGTGTTTATCAAATGTATGGCAGTAGTTACTGCTCACCAGAGATGGCAAGGATTCCAGGTGTTTCCATATCTCAACGACTGGCTCCTCACTGTTACCACCAGACATCACCTTCTGCGAGCCAGAGTCTGCACCATCCACACTTGCTCCAGGCTTGGTATCACAATAAATTTCGAAAAGTCTGCTTTGTCGCCCTGTCAATCTATCACCTTTATAGGCGCAAATTTAAATACCAAAGACATGTTAGCCAGCCTCCCACCAGACAGGGTGTTAGTGATTCGTCAGCATGTCAAGCTTTTATTAGCATGCAAAAGGATTCAAGCCAGGTTTGTCCTTCAGACGCTAGGTCTCATGGCAGCAGCGATCGTACTTGTCCCTCTAGCTCATTTTCACATGAGGATCCTCCAGTGGCTTCTTTTCACCCAATGGTCCTTTCAGCAACTTCCCATGTCTTACATGATTATGATCACTCAGGCATGTAAGAAGCATCTTGTGTGGTGGATGGTCTCCATGTCAGTACTCCACGGCAGACCATTTGTTCTCCCCTCTCCAGTGGCTACAGTGACCACGAATGCTTTCCTGATCGGGTGGGGGGGCATTATCATGGCAGAACAGTCCAAGGCACCTGGCAACCTCACAAGTATCATCTGCACATAAATGACTTGGAGATGAGGGCTGTGCTCTTAGCGTTGCAGGCTCTTCAGGACTCTCTTCCTACCGGGACCATTACAGTTCAAACGGACAATATGTCTGTAGTGTGGTACATCAACAAGCAGGGTGGAACCAGGTCCTACCCCTTATGTCGAGAAGCCCTCAGACTCTGGCAGTGGGCAATCTCTTCCCAACTGTTTCTGATTGCAACGCACATCCCTGGGAGGTCCAACGTCATAGCAGACAGACTGAGCAGAGCAATTCTCATGCCTCACGAGTGGCCTCTGAACCAGGTAATTGCGGACCAAATCTTCCACAGATGGGGCCAACCTTGCTGCAACCTTTTTGCAACTCCCTTCAACATCAAGTGCAGCAATTTCTTCTCTCTCCTTCCACTTCCCGCACATTCCCCCAGAGACGCTCTAGTCCACGATTGGCCCCAGGGACTTCTTTATGCATTCCCTCCCTTCCCCCTCATACCGAAACTAATTCAGAAGGCTACTGCTTTGGGTTGCAAAATGATCCTCATTGCCTCTTACTGGCCTTGACAAATATGGTTTCCGTTCCTGCATCGCTATCTTCTCGAACAGCCTTGGACTCTGGACCTAGTTCCAGACCTCCTGATTCATCAATAGGGCGGGCTGCACCAATACCTGCACTCACTCCAGCTCACAGCATGGCTGCTCCACTTCCAACCTTAGCCAGGCTCCCAGATATCTCCCCCTCTGTGCGTGAAATCCTTTTGTCGTCACACAGGTCTACGTCCAGAAAAACTTACGCTAGTAAGTGGAAACGTTTTTCTTCCTGGGCAGAGGCAAAAAGTATAGACCCCTTTTCAGCCCCCATACACTCCATTTTGGAATTTCTTGCGGAGCTCTTCCATGCGGGGTCCGCTTCCACTACAATTAGAGTCCAGTTAGCAGCAATTTCATATTTTCACATTGGCCTATCGGAAAACAGTATATTGTCCCATAAGCTCTGTAAAGCCTTTCTCAAAGGAACCACTCTGCTCAGGTCCCCAGTCAGAGATCCTCCACCACAGTGGCATCTAAATTTGATTTTAGCTTCGCTAATTTTGCCCCCTTTTGAACCTGCAGCTTCTTGTTCACTGAAGTTCTTATCTTGGAAAACCCTTTTTCTGGTAGCTATTACTTCAGCCAGAAGAGTTTCGGAACTACAGGCTCTTTCTATCCATCCCCCATATCTCATGTTCCACAATGACAGGATTTCTCTTAGGACTAATCCTTCTTTCCTTCCTAACGTCTCTTCAGAGAGTAACTTGAATCAGTCCATAGACCTTCCTGTGTTTTTCCCTAACCACTCCAACAGGACGGAATATAAGTTGCATCAGTTAGATGTTCACAGGCAGCTACGCTTTTATTTGCATAGAACCAAAGACATTAGAAAATCAGATCAACTTTTCCTGTCCTATGCAGTAGGTAAACAAGGTCTTCCAGTCTCCAAGGTAACCTTATCCAGGTGGTTGACTTCATCACATTCATATATCAACTCAGGAATAAAAAATTACTAGTCAAACCAAAAGGTCACTCCACCAGAGCTTTAGCTACTTCGGTAGCTTTTCAGGCTAGGTTGCCCATGGAATTTATTTGTGCTGCTGCTACATGGGCCAACCCACATACCTTCATTTTGCATTACAAGTTAGATTTGGTTTCCAGGAGCAGAGCTGATTTTGGTTCCACTGTCCTGAAGAGTCTCTTCCGATGAGCCACCCAGGGTTTTAGGTGCTAGGGACACTGTCCCAACCAGCAAGAATGAATGCGAGATAGACAACAACATAAAGAAGTTATGTACCTACCATAACGTTCCATGTTAGTTGTCTTCTTCTCGCCTTCTTTCTTACGTCCCACCCTCCATCCCCCTATCCTAGTGGACCGAGAAGAGTTCTTGATTTTTTCACTGGCTGAGTCTTCTCTGGCTATTTCTTTCTGTCTAGTAGTCTCTCCAGTAACATTTATGCATTCTAGGATAGGATTCCCTTATTATTATTATTATTATTATTATTATTATTATTATTATTATTATTATTATTATTATTATTATTATTATTATGTCTGCAGTTAGACTTACCAAACGAGATTTGGGTATCTAGCGCCAGGCATCATGGGATATAGGGGGGCCTCGAGCCAGTTAGCAGCTCTCGAGCTTTTGAAGATGGCTGAGTCAGAGCCGAGAATCGGCACCGAACCCCACCAGCAAGAAAGAAGGGGAGAAGACGACAACTAACATAGAACGTTATGGTAGGTACATAACTTCTTTTTATGAGAATTCCTGTTAGTAAACCTTGCAGTGGTAGAATGTTATACTCCAGAGTTGTCTAAGGATAGTTGAGGTAATGGGAATGAAAATTAATAAGTCCCAGTTGTAAGGTGGTGCTTGGGTTGGGATGTAGTAAAAAGTCTAGTTGGGGAACAGGAGAGCTGTATGAAATTGTAGGAATTAGTGGCATACTTTAACGGGTGTGATGGTGGTACTAAGAGGTTAACAGGTGTGGTGGTACTAAGAGGTGTGTCTAGGAGAATGCAATGTGATTGGTTGGTCGACCTGTGGTGCTTGGCTTAGGAAACTATAAAGGTCTTTGAATTGCAGGTGGTTGGGATTGTGGGGGTAGGGTAGCAGAGCAGAGTGAGCCTGAGCATACTGAGGCCAAATGGAGCAGGTGGCCGTGTGCGGGTCAGATTGCAAAGCCAGAAGAAATGGTCTGTGAAGGCAGAATGCTCAGGGTCTGCATCAGCATTTTTTTTCTTTGTTTGATTCTTTCTCTGTTTTGTGGGTAAAACTTTCTTTTCAAGCCTGAGTGCGCTAGTGTGGGCAAAGTATTTGTCTCAACTTAGCTAGCTAATAATGTACATATCGGGGAATTAGACCTAAGTGGTTATAGATTTGGCCTCATGAACGTCCATCAAAAAGGTGGTAGTTACAGCTATTGTGTGACAAACAGTTACGGGAAAGTTAATACCATAATTTGTCCGGTATTAATGTTGGGCTGAGTGATTGGGACAAAACTAATAAACATATGGGGGGGACTTGTCTTTAGCAGCCTAGTTTGCTGTGCTCATCATTTATTAAAGCCAAGTAATCTTTTTTTTTTTTTTTTTTTTTTTTTAAATAAAATTGCAGTTAATTTCTGGTATGCTGAGTGTTTTAATGGGGGCTCATGTACTTTGATTGGAACCTCAATGTTTCGCCAATAGCGGTACACCAGATTTGTTCCCTCTCAGTATAGGAGAATTTCCAGGTATGTGTGTGTGCATGTATGTGTGTGTACGTACAGTATGTGTATATTATATATATATATGTGTGTGTGTGTCTATATAGAGATATATATATATATATATATATATATATATATATATGTAGATACACACACACACACACACACACATGCAGATATATGTATGCATATGTATATATGTGTGTTACACACACACACCTATATGTGTGTAGATATATTTAGAAACCACAGTGTGAAAGTAGCTGACTCCAAGTGAGACTGCAGACCAGTCACGGGTGGAGTCCCACAGGGATCGGTCCTGGGTCCTCTCCTGTTTGGTATCTACTTCTCAGAAGTCTAGTCCAACATGAAGGTACTCTGGCTGACAAAGTTCACAGACAATTGCAAGTTGGGTGCCATTATTAACTCTCCAAGTGATGTTGACATCCTACAGTAAGGCCACACTGAGACCAATGACTGGTGTCAGAACCACGGCCTTAAGCTCAATGCCAAGAAATGTCGTTATCCCCTTTGGGGGAAAAAAAAACGTTCCCATGAACTACCACATCGATGGTACTCCACTGAACACAGAAGTTGTTATAAGAGATCTGGGAACACAGGCTGACAGCATCCTCTTTTTTGACCACCACACTGCCACTGTGGTCAAAGTCCTATGTGGCACATCTCATTACTAAGGGTTTTGCATCCAGGAGAAAGAGGTCATTGTCTCCCTCTACTCTTAACTCATTAGGCCAGTCATAGAGTACAGTGCCCCATTTGGCATGTACCTCACTAGACACTTGCAACAACTGGAGAGGCCGCAAAAGTACCTCACATAGAGGATCCTAGGCCTTAAACACTAGTCCTGTATGGACAGACTCAAAAAAGCTCCAAATATTCTCTGTCTCATATGGCCTGTTTAGAGGGGATCTCTGCTCGACTTATAAAGCCATGTCTGACTCAGCTCTGTTCCCAGTCCCTCTGCACCACATGCTGCAGAGACCTCAACCTCATTACCACAATCAACAGAAAGTGCTGGAGGGACAGGGTCATAACCCAGAGACTGCACATACTATGGAATAGACTTCCCATATATGTCAAACAGAGCACCTCACTGGCCATCTTCAAGAGAAATCTTGATGAGTGGATGGGAAATAGAAAATTCGCCCCGGGGATCACTCCAGTGGTTCTACTCGACAGAGGCACTGGAAGCTAAGGCAGAGTGGCACGATGCCAGGGTAATTCTATTGGCTAGGCTTATTAAATACTCCAGGGCCATTAGCCTAGTACACACCTGCAAACCTAACGTGTGTGTGTGTGTGTGTGTATATGTGTGCATAGATATGTATGTATGTGTGTCTATACATATGTATATATATATATACATATATAGATATATATACATATATATACATATATACATATATATATATATATACACACATATATATATATATATATATATATATATATATATACATATATATATATATATATATATACATATACATATATATATATATATATATACATATATATATATATATATATATATATATATACATATAAAATGTGTGTATATATATATAAAAAAGCAGTATTCACGATGAACGACTCCAAACCACCAACTTAACCAGATTGAACAGTTTTATTGCAAGAACCACAAAGACACTTGTATTTCTGTACCATAAACGCCTTAAACAAACAGTCACTTGCGTTTTCGTCATTAAATGACTTCATCAGATGACCAGCATATCCTAAAACCTTTTATTTATACTAACAAACAAATCTAATTAACCAATAAAATTCAACCAATAATTAAAACTCCATTATCATTTTTATGTTACCCATTTGTTTAAAAGTTTATATAAATAACATTTCTTACTGATTTAAATATAAGCATAAATATAATAAAACATCATTTGTTAAAACACTTGTAAAATTCATATATTTCTGTTTAATAAATTTATATATGTAAATAAATAAATAACTAAATAAATAACTATATTTCATTCACATATACTCAATGTTAATTAAATACATACACAGTGCCTTCTACTGGCCACTCATGTAATTACATTCATAGTTTTGCAGATCTCAATTTTAATAGAGATATTATGGAAATACAATCACTCAACCCAGGGGGTTTATCAGCCTCTAAAGTGATCTGCCACCAAAGCTCCCTAAATTAAAATTTTTCTTCCCATAACCCCCCCTCTAACATCACATTTTACCTGTTCCAAAACTAAAAACGTGTATTTGTAGTTGGGACAAACTTTGGTATGCTTAAATAAGGCATTACTTTCTTTTCCTACTGAAATCTCATAAACATGCTCATAAATCCTTCTTTTTAATTTCTGTTCAGTCTTTCCTATGTAGAAGGATCCACATTTTTCACAAAAAGCCAAATATATTAAACCCTTAGATTCACAATTATAATATTCCCTACTATTTACATATCTTCCTCTACTTTCTAGATATATTCTATCAGTATTTATAATGTACATACATTGGGTACAATGCCCACATTTGTATGTACCTATTTTATTTTTCTTTCTATCTATCTTATACCTATTGTTGTTCTCTATTATAGATCTTATATTTTGTGAATTTTTAAAAATTACTTTCTTGGGTATATTAACCAAATTTTCTATATCAGTTAAGGGCAAAAATCTTTCCCATTCTTTTAAAAATATGTTTCTAACTACATTATTCAATCCATTATATTCTAATATCAAAGTTTGCTGAAATTCTTCCCCTTCACCAATTTTATTACTATTCTCAAATACATTATTCATATTTTTCTTATTGTATATTGGGCAAAATTTGTCCTGTCTCCCTTTTTCCACTTCCTGTCTTATTTGTGTAATGAATGCTAAAGGATAATTTCTCTTTAAAAACATTCTTTCTAAAAGTTCACATTCTGTTTTAAAGTCTATGTCTGAACTAGTCATTCGACTTCCTCGGACAAACTGTCCCTTCACTATATTTCTCTTACAGTGAAACGGGTGGGCACATTCAAAGTGTAAATAAGAATTACAAAAAGTAGTCTTTCTAAATATTTTTGTTCTTAATTCTTGTCCATCTTTATAAACTTCTAAATCCAAGTATTTGACATTGTAAGTTTGTGGTGTTTCCTATATATTCCATAAACTCTAAAAACTTTTCCTTTCCAGCTACCCAGAAAATTAATATATCATCCAGAAACCTTCTGTATATCTTCCAACAGTTTTTAAATTCTGAATTAAGTATATATTTTTCTTCCCAAAAAGCAAGGATAAAGTTAGCATATGTAGGGGCACATGCCGTACCCATTGCTACCCCCTGTATTTGTTGATAAAATTCCCCATTAAAATAAATAGTTATTCTTTAGGACTAATTCCATTAACCAGGTACTTATTAATTTATCATTTTGGGTTAAGACCCCATCTCCATGTACTATTTCTTCAAACATTTTTGTTCCTTCTTCATATGGGATGCTGGAAAAGAAATCTATAATATCTGTTGTGG
>NC_056725.1:240401491-240406491 GCF_019279795.1 Protopterus annectens | reverse complement strand
CATACCTTGCCTCCTTTCAAAGGCATGCCAGACATTCCTCCTCAACAAAGAATGGAGGCTCACAAGCAAATTTCTCTGTTACTCCAAATAGGGGCCATACAGCGGTTCCTATGCCAGAAAGGGGCCTAAGATTTTATTCTCGCCTGTTCCTTGTGCCAAAAAGGGGAACACGTGGAGACCAATTTTGGATTTATCTATCCTCAACACTTATCTGGACATTCCCAAGTTCAAAATGTTGACGTTACAACAGCTTTTACCTCTACTGGGCAAGGATCACTGGATGGTAACTTTGGATCTCAAGGAGGCTTACCTTCATGTTCCTATCAGGCTAAGTTGCAGGAAATATCTGCGTTTTCGGACTGGGACTTCTCACTATCAGTTCTCTGCATTGCCCTTTGGCTTATCTACTGCGCGCAGAGTATTTACGAAAGTTCTGGCTCCAGTGATAGCTTTCTTCAGGCTAAAAGGAATACAAATCTATCCTTATTTGGACGATTGCCTGATTCTGGCTCAAGAAAGGACGAGCTTCTTCGTCATTTGGAATATGTGATAGCAGTGCTAAGATGCCTGGGGTATTCTGTGAGCGAAATAAAGTCCAGTCTAGTACCCTCTCAAGACATGTGCTTTCTGGGTGTAAGACTGAATACAGCATCCCAGATGGCCTTTCTAACCCGGACAAACAAAGAATCTTTCCCTTTACTTCCATCATCTATCTCTTCAGTCCGGGCTGACTGCAAGGACAGTCCTTCAAGCCTTAGGGTTCATGGCATCTTGTATTCTGGTGCTTCCCAATGCCAAACTGCATATGAGGAAGTTGCAATGGTATCTCAAAAATGTATGGACACAGCACTGCCAGCATCTGGACACTGTCATTCAAATAATACCTTGCATTCAAAAGGAATTTTTGTGGTGGGCTCAGGAATGTCACCTAAACAAGGGACTCTCTGTGACCCGGCCAGAGGCGAGTCAAATTCTAACGACAGATGCCTCAGACAAAGCTTGGGGAGCTCATCTAAATGGAAAGTGGATACAAGACAAGTGGCCTTTCAGACTACAGCATCTACATATCAACTTGAAGGAGATGTTAGCAGTCCAGTTTGCATTAATAGCTTTCAAGGATTTACTTCTTCCAGGGCAGGTGTTGATTCTAACAGACAACACAACTGTCATGTGGTACATCAACAAGCAAGGGGGAACACATTCTTATCCTCTATGCAGGCAAGCAATGATTTTGTGGGAGACTGCTCTCAGTTTACAACTAAATCTTCAGGCAAGGTTTCTGCCGGGAGCACAGAACTCCTTAGCAGATGTGTTAAGCAGACAAATCATGGATGTGGAAACTGGATCTTCATGTATTTCAGAAATTGACAGTGTCCTGGGGAACTCAGACATAGATCTGTTAAGCTTCTCCACTAAACCACCAGCTGCCAAAGTTTTGCACAAAGCGGTTTCATCCCACAGCTTGGAAAGTGGATGCTCTTTCTTTCAGTTGGAAAAATCTTCATGTGTATGCCTTTCCACCTCTGCCTCTCCTCCCAAAGGTACTTCTAAAGGTCAGACAGGACAAGCCAAGGATGATTTTGATAGCTCCAGATTGGCCTCGACAGCACTGGTACCCATTACTGAGAAGTCTAGTACAGAAGCCTCCATGGCCTTTGCCTTTGATTCCACATCTGTTGTCCCAGGAGGACAGTCATTTGCTCCATGTCAAACTTCACTCTCTTCACCTAACAGCATGGCATATTCTGTTTTAAACCATAGAGGTCTCAACTTCCACAACAAGTTTTGAATGTGATTTTGGAAGCTAGAAGGCCTAGTACAAGGAAAGTGTACGCAGATAAATGGAAGAGATTTTTATTTTGGAGTGCAGCTAAGGATTTGGATGTTTCTGAGCCTGATTTAAGTGTGGCTCTTCAATATCTTACTGAGTTATTGGACAAAGGTTTGTCCTTCTCTTCTATTAAGATTCATGCTGCAGCAATTTCAGCTCACTACAACTGTGACCCACCATTATTTTCTCATCCTTTGTTCAAGCAATTTCTTAGAGGGGCAAAGAATATAAGACCCCCACGAAGGGCTCCTACTCCTGCTTGGGATCTCAATTTTGTGTTGGAGAAACTCACTCTACAACCTTTTGAGCCTGCAGCTACTGCTGAGTTAAAATATTTGTCATGGAAGACTGCTTTTTTGTTGGCCATTACCTCTGCAAGAAGGGTTTCTGAATTGCAGGCCCTTATGGCAGTTGAGCCTTTCTTAATTTTCCATAAGGATAGGGTATCTTTACGTACTAATCCTTCCTTTATGCCTAAAGTGGTTTCTAGTGTGGCTTTAAACCAAACTATTCATTTGCCTACCTTTTATGCAAATCCCCAAACTAAAGCGGAAAAGATTTTGCACACTTTAGATGTACACAGGCAGTTGCGATATTATTTGGACAGAACTAAAGGGTTCAGACAATCTCAGCAGTTATTAGTTTCTTTTGCTTTGTGCTCTCAGGGCAAGCCCGTGTCAAAACAAACTATTTCTAAGTGGATTGGATTTTGCATTGCTTTCTGTTATTCCCATCATGGCAAAGAGATTCCAGCTGGGATTAGGCCTCATTCCACTAGGGCTACTGCCACTTCAACAGCTTTTTGAGGGGGTGGCTACTAAGGATATTTTGGAGGCAGCCACTTGGAGTTCAGTGCATACCTTCTCTAGGCATTACCACCTTCCACTGTACTCTAAATCCAGGGCTGGTTTTGCCACTGCTGTGTTGCAGGGCATTTTGGCAGCTCCTGCTTCATTATAGTTTAGCCATCCTCCCTTACCTCTGCTTTGGGATTCTACCCAAGTGTTAGGACTGCAGCAATGTGAGATGAAGAACATAGTACAGTTTTGTACCTACCATAAATGTAGATGTTCGAAGATCCACATTGCTGCAGTCAATACCCTCCCTCCTTCCCCTCTGTAGTTTGAGGTGGTTGTGTGGGTTGGGTTATCCATCTGAGGTATAAATTGTATAATTGTATAATTGTATATATTGTATATATTGTACATATTTTTGGGGTTAGGCTGGTTGGTTGTTTAGTTGTTGTTTATGGGTTTTGACCTTTCTTTTTAGGGTCTTCTGACATCTGGGGCAAGAAAAGACTGAGGATATGACGTCGGTCATGCGCATTTGTACCCTGACGTTCTGATGTCAGTCAAATGCGCCTTGACCGACGTCAGCCTTATACTCTGATATTCGGGCCGACCGAGGGACAGCGGACTACCCAAGTGTTAGGACTGCAGCAATGTGGATCTTCGAACATCTACATTTATGGTAGGTACAAAACTGTACTTTTTAGGTGTTTTGAAGTGTAACCATACATACATATATATATATGTGTGTATATATATATATATATATATGTGTGTGTGTGTGTATACAGTGGATATAAAAAGTGTACACACCCCTGTTAAAATGCCAGGTTTTTGTGATATAAAAAATGAGACCATAATAAATCATTTCCAAACTTTTCCCACCTTGAATGTGACCTATAACCTGTACAATTCAATTAAAAAACAAATCTGTTAGGGAAAAAGGTACAAAATATAAAAAATGTACAATAAGATGGTTGCACAAGTGTGCATACCCTTAAAACTAATACTTTGTTGAAGCAGCTTTTGATTTAATTACAGCATTCATTCTTCTTAGGTAGGAGTCTATCAGCATGGCACATCTTGACTTGGCAATATTTGCCCACTCTACCTTACAAAAGCACTCCAAATCTGTGAGATTGCTAGGGCATCTCTTGTGCACAGCCCTCTTCAGGTCACCCCACAGATTTTCTATTGGATTTAGGTCTGGGCTCTGGCTGGGCCATTCCAAAACTTTAAATGTCTTCTGGAGAAGCCATTCTTTTGTTTATTTGGAGATTATATATATATATATATATATATACATATATATATATATACATATATATATATATGTATATATATATATATATATATATATATATAAAATGTGTGTGTATATACATATACATATATATATGTAATTTGAACCTTAATCATGTAATGCCAATAATCCTCTAGCCATGTATTGTTGCTGTTTATGTGTTGTCTTTGACTACGTACATGTGGATTCACATTATGTTTTCCAACACTGTGATTTTAAGGTTGAGTTCTGAAAATTCTACGACTATGATAGTTCAAATGTAGTTTATCCAGGGGTGTGTGTATCTTGCGGCAATTTCTATATTGGTAAATCTACACGAAAACTTTCAAGCTGGATTAAGGAGCCCAATGTATATGTAATGTTGACAGTAGAAATGCTTTATGTAAACATAGCTTGTCATGTCCAGGTTTTTTTAGGTTTAAATTGTTAGTGCTAGAACAAATAGACTTGTTTTTTTGGAGAGACACTTTAGAAGAGGTGCATGAATTAATATGGCAGCTGCTGCTTAATATAGATTCCTAGCCAGGGTTGAATGAGTCTCTTACCATTAAATTTACTTTCAGATGGCTAAGATAACCTGTTAGCCATTACCTGTTTCTTTAGTTTATGTTTGAAGTTATCAGTTTATACACCTACCTACCTATTGGTTCAGTTATTGCTTTAACCCTTCCATGACTCATTCATACTTTTGGTACATTTACATTTAAATTCAGGAAGTCTGTGGTTTTTATTGGCGAATTGAATGGAACTGTAAATATTATTTATTAACTCATAGGTTCATAGGTTCATAGGTTTATACTAGGCTATCTGCCCTAAGGCATTTATGAGCCTAGCCCAAATTTTTGTGGCTTATGCCACCCCTTATATGAAAAAATACTGTGCCCATTAGTTTGTTGTGCCTCTGTCCAGCAGTGACACAGAGATGATTCCCGGGGTAAACCTACGATCTCCCATCCACAGGTCTAGATTTCTCTTGAACAGAGTCAGCGAGGTGCTCTGCCTCACATGGACCGGGATTTTATTCCACAGCATAGGGAGTCTCTGAGTGATAAATCTGTCCCTCCAGCACGTCCTA